>NC_053024.1:746322237-746425422 GCF_003073215.2 Triticum urartu
CTAGTGCCAATGTGGTACAGAAGCAGAACTTCCAGCCCCACAAGTTCAAGAACAAGGGCAAGTTTGATGGAAAAGCAAAGTTTGATGGGAATAACAAGGCTGTGCAACACACGAACTTCAAGAAGAAGAATGGCAAGAAGAAAGGTGCTTGTCATGTGTGTGGGGATCCTGATCATTGGGCTCCTAGTTGCCCTAATCGCTATGACAAGCGTCATCCTGGGAAAGGCGGCAAGACCGCTAATGTTGTCATTGGAGACACTGACATGAAGGATGTTGGGTATGGTATATTTCCCACTATTCTTTCAGTATGTCATTCTCCTGACTGGTTGATTGACACGGGTGCTAATGTGCATGTATGCGGTGATATTTCCATGTTTTCGTCTTATCAGACCGCAGGGACTTCAACCGTGCTGATGGGCAACGGTTCAAGTGCTTCTGTTTGTGGTGTTGGCACGGTCGATCTGAAGTTTACTTCGGGGAAGATCGTGCGGCTGAAGAACGTGCATTATGTCCCCTCCGTCAATAAAAATCTTGTTAGCGGATCTCTTCTGTGTAGAGATGGCTACAAGCTTGTCTTTGAGTCGAATAAATTTGTAATATCCAAGTATGGAACCTTTGCTGGTAAAGGCTATGAGTTAGGAGGCTTGTTTCGTTTATCCTTATCAGACGTTTGGAATAAAGTTGTTAATCATATTTGCAACAATAGTGAATCCAATGTGTGGCATTCACGTCTTTGTCATGTTAACTTTGGTTGCATGTCGCGACTAGCGAAGTTGAACTTAATCCCTAGTTTCACCACCGTCAAGGGATCTAAGTGTCAAGTGTGTGTGCAAGCTAAGCAACCTCGTAAGTCTCACAAGACTGCAGAAATAAGAAATCTTGCACCACTAGAGCTCATACATTCAGATCTATGCGAAATGAATGGTGTGTTGACAAAAGGTGGAAAGAAATATTTCATGACATTAATTGATGACTCCACTAGATACTGCCGTGTGTATCTTCTGAAATCTAAGGATGAGGCTTTGAACTTTTTCAAGATCTATAAAGCTGAAGTGGAAAACCAACTTGATCCAAAAATCAAGAGGCTTAGGTCCGACCGTGGTGGAGAGTATTTTTCCAATGAATTTGATGCTTTTTGTGCAGAACATGGTATAATCCATGAGAGGACGCCTCCCTATTCACCTCAGTCAAATGGGGTGGCCGAGAGAAAGAACCGTACTCTAACAGATATGGTTAACGCCATGTTAGACACTTCGGGTCTCTCCAAGGCATGGTGGGGGGAGGCGATATTGACTGCATGTCATGTCCTAAACCTAGTTCCCACAAAGAACAAAGAGATAACTCCATTCGAGGAATGGGAGAACAAAAGGTTAAAACTCTCTTATCTACGAACATGGGGTTGTTTGGCGAAAGTCAATGTTCCAATTCCAAAGAAGCGGAAGCTTGGACCAAAGACTGTGGATTGTGTTTTCCTAGGATATGCTTTTCATAGCATTGGCTATAGATTCTTGGTTGTAAAATCTGAGGTACCTGACATACATGTCGGTACGATCATGGAGTCGAATGATGCGACTTTCTTTGAAGATATCTTTCCCATGAAGGATATGGCTACCTCATCTAATCAGGAGATGCCTAGTTCATCGAATCAGGAACCAGTTACAATTACCGAACCTGCCATTTCGATGGAACACTTTGAAAGTCCTGTGGAGGAGAACAATGATGTTCCTACTAGGAGCAAGAGACAGAGGACTGCAAAGTCTTTTGGTGATGATTTTCTTGTGTATCTCATAGATGACACTCCCAGTTCTATTTCAGAGGCCTATGCATCTGAAGATGCTGACTACTGGAAGGAAGCGGTTTGTAGCGAGATGGATTCCATCTTGGCGAATGAAACCTGGGAGATAACTGATCGTCCTTATGGGTCCAAACCTATAGGATGCAAATGGGTATTCAAGAAGAAGCTTAGGCCTGATGGTACTATTGAAAAGTACAAGGCTCGGCTCCTGGCTAAGGGTTATACCCAAAAGGAAGGTGAAGACTTCTTTGATACTTACTCGCCTCGACTGACCACTATTCGAGTTCTACTTTCACTAGCTGCCTCGCATGGTCTTCTCGTTCATCAAATAGATGTTAAGACTGCTTTCCTAAATGGAGAGTTGGATGAGGAAATTTATATGGAACAACCAGATGGGTTTGTACTAGATGGTCAGGAAGGGAAAGTGTGCAAGTTGCTGAAGTCTTTGTACGGACTTAAGCAAGCACCCAAATAGTGGCATGAGAAGTTTGAAAGAACGTTAACAGCTGCAGGCTTTGTTGTGAACGAAGCTGACAAATGTGTGTACTATCGCCATGGTGGGGGCGAGGGAGTTATCATGTGCTTGTATGTTGATGACAAAGCTGTTTTATTGGGGTCCGTTGGATGGACCTAGAATTTGACTATTTCGTCCACCGGTTTAAAGGAGGTGGACTTGGATCTTTTATCGAGTATCACATCGTCCCTATTCACCGTGGAGCGCAGCGCAGTCAGTTCCTCGGCCGCTAGGGCTTCGGATAGCGCCTCGAGGGCCAGTGCGGCTATCTTGTTTTCGGTGTGGAGTGCTATGTCCGGATCACTAACGAGAGTGATGATTCCGTTAGGCCCGGGCATCTTGAGCTTCATGTACCCGTAATGGGGTATTGCTTGGAAGACTGTAAACGCTTCCCGTCCTAGCAGAGCATGATATCCGCTACTGAACGGGGCCACCTGGAACGTGACCTCTTCGGACCTGTAATTATCCGGCGTGCCGAACACCACATCTAGTGTGATTTTTCCTGTACAGCGCGCTTCCCGACTGGGGATTATTCCTCTAAAGGTTGTGCTGCTTCGCTCAATGCGGTTCCAGTCTATTTCCATTTTTTGAAGGATTTCCTCATAAATGAGGTTCAATCCGCTGCCGCCATCCATGAGTACCTTGGTAAGACGAAAGTCGTCCACTATTGGACTGAGGACCAATGCGGCTGGTGCTCGGGCTGTTCGGAATTTAGGTTCATCACTGGCGTTAAAAGTAATAGCCGTGTCACTCCATGGGTTTATTGTTGCTACTTGGTAGACTTCGGCAAGGCTGCGGAGTGTTCTTTTTCGCATATTATTTGATGCGAAAGTCTCGAAGACTGTTAATACCGTATTGGTTTCTCTGAGGTGGCTTTCTGTGGCTTCTGGAATTAGAAGATCTTTGCCAATTTTTTCCACCTGCCGGAGTATCCAACATGCTCTAAGGCTGTGAGTTGGTGTGGCGCCCTCTGCACTGTGAATTTTACAGGGTCCATCAAGCCATCCTTCCAGTACGATTCCGTGCCCTGTAGAGGGCTTTTGCTTTTTGGTATTGAACCCGGGTGTCTGACAATGATGCACCCTTTTATTTCGGACCGGGTTTGTATTCAAGGCCGCATTGTCCCAAAATTTTGTTTCGGTTTTCCAGGCGCTTTCCATCGCACAGTACTTCTGTACTATGGACGCCAAGTCAGCGAAGCGTGTAATATCACGGCGACTTATGGCGTTGAGGATTCCCTTGTCCGTGCAATTATTGCAGAAGAATGAAATTGCGTCTTCCTCGCGGCAGTCCTTTATCCTGTTCATAACCAGGAGGAATCTGTCCCAGTAATGATGTACTATTTCTTCGGGATCTTGCCTAATTTGGGATAGATCGCTTATGTACGGGTGGGTGGGTGGAATCAAATCCGAAACCTCACCCAATCTGAGACCCAGGGGCCAAGGAGTTTCGGAACTCAGATGTTTGGATTCTTGGATGCTGCCCAATGAATCTAGCCCGTCGCTTGACTTTAAGTTCAGGTCTTGAGTGATGTCCTCCCCTCCGCGGGTATCCGGCTTGGAGGGATCGGGAATCCGGACATAGCTAGTCCTTAAGATAGATGAAGGGTCGCCGCACTGTCCCTCTACCACGGCAACGTGATGGGTGACCTGGGGAGAGTTAATCTCTCTCAGATTGGGTTTAGGCCCAATCTGGTCGTAATCCATAGCGACTCTCAGGGCGGCGATGCGATCCAAGAGCTCGTTTAGGGAAGAGAGCTCCATTGGATCTAGCTGCTCGGTGAATTCCGAGCTGATGTGAAGATTGCTTTCGATGACCCGAGGGTCATCGTCGGCGCAGCAGCCGAACAGGCGGTCATAAGGAAACCGCCTAGCCATAGAGTTTGGCCGACAGCCAAAGCTCCCTTAGCAACGGTGCCGTCTTTAAAGACGGGATGAGGCATCCTTCCGGATGGCGACGGCATAGAGGAACTCTCAATGAAAGCACCAATGTCGGTGTCAAAACCGGCAGATCTCGGGTAGGGGGTCCCGAACTGTGCGTCTAGGCCGGATGGTAACAGGAGGCAGGGGACACAATGTTTTACCCAGGTTCGGGCCCTCTTGATGGAGGTAAAACCCTACGTCCTGCTTGATTGATATTGATGATATGGGTAGTACAAGAGTTGATCTACCACGAGATCAGAGAGGCTAAACCCTAGAAGCTAGCTTATGGTATGATTGTTGTTGCTACGGACTAAAACCCTCCAGTTTATATAGACACTGGAGAGGGCTAGGGTTACATAGAGTCGGTTACAATGGTAGGATATCTACATATCCGTATCGCTAAGCTTGCCTTCCACGCCAAGGAAAGTCCCTTCCGGACACGGGACGAAGTCTTCAATCTTGTATCTTCATAGTCTAGGAGTCCGGCCGAAGGTATAGCCCGGCTATCCGGACACCCCCTAATCCAGGACTCCCTCACCTAATATGCTTGGTATGCAAGATTAATAATAAAAATTCTCTTATGAGTGTGTTGAATACTATGATAAGTTTGATACTTGATAATCTTTTTGAGACATGGAGATGGTGATATTAAAGTCATGCTAGTTGAGTAGTTGTGAATGTGAGAAATACTTGTGTTGAAGCTTGTGATTCCCGTAGCATGCACGTATGGTGAACCGTTATGTGATGAAGTCGGAGCATGATTTATTTATTGATTGTCTTCCTTATGAGTGCGGTCGGGGATGAGCGATGGTCTTTTCCTACCAATCTATCCCCCTAGGAGCATGCGCGTAATACTTTGCTTCGATAACTTGTAGATTTTTGCAATAAGTATATGAGTTCTTTATGACTAATGTTGAGTCCATGGATTATACGCACTCTCACTGAGGGAGTCCTGGATTAGGGGGTGTCTGGATGGCCGGACTATACCTTCGGCCGGACTCCTGGACTATGAAGATACAAGATCGAAGACTTCGTCCCGTGCCCGGAAGGGACTTTCCTTGGCGTGGAAGGCAAGCTTGGCGATACGGATATGTAGATCTCCTACCATTGTAACCGACTCTATGTAACCCTAGCCCTCTCCGGTGTCTATATAAACCGGAGGGTTTTAGTCCGTAGGACGAACAACAATCATACCATAGGCTAGCTTCTAGGGTTTAGCCTCTCTGATCTCGTGGTAGATCTACTCTTGTACTACCCATATCATCAATATCAATCAAGCAGGACGTAGGGTTTTACCTCCATCAAGAGGGCCCGAACCTGGGTAAAACATCGTGTCCCCTGCCTCCTGTTACCATCCGGCCTAGACGCATAGTTCGGGACCCCCTACCCGAGATCTGCCGGTTTTGACACCGACATTGGTGCTTTCATTGAGAGTTCCTCTGTGTCGTCACTTTTAGGCCCGATGGCTTCTCCGATCATCAACAGCGATGCGATCCAGGGTGAGAATTTTCTCCCCGGACAGATCTTCGTATTCGGCGGCTTTGCACTGCGGGCCAATTCGCTTGGTCATCTGGAGCAGATTGAAAGCTACGCCCCTGGCCATCAGGTCAGATTTGGAAGTTTGAACTACACGGCCGACATCCGCGGAGACTTGGTCTTCGACGGATTCGAGCCACAGCCGAGCGCGCCGCACTATCATGATGGGCATGATTTAGCTCTGCCGCCAAACAGTGCCCTAGAGGCCGCACCTGTGTCCGCTCTGACCCCTAGCTCGGAGCCGATCACACTAATCGAGGATGGGTGGTTAGACACCGCCTCGGGGGCTGCAATCTCTACGGCGATCGAGCCGAACACCAGCCCTATTCTCTGCGAAGCCCGTGACTCCAAGGAGCCGGACTCCTCTCCAGACTCCGAGCCCTCCGTGCCCGACCGATCGAACCCGATTGGGCGCCGATCATGGAGTTCACCGCCGCGGACATCTTTCAGCACTCGCCTTTCGGCGATATTCTGAATTCACTAAAGTCTCTCTCTTTGTCAGGAGAGCCCTGGCCGGACTATGGTCAGCAAGGTTGGGATGCGGATGATGAAGAAATTCAAAGCCCACCCACCACCCACTTCGTAGCCACTGTCGATGATTTAACCGACATGCTCGACTTCGACTCCGAAGACATTGACAGTATGGACGCCGATGTAGGAGACGATCAAGAACCAGCGCCTATAGGGCACTGGAAAGCCACCTCGTCGTATGATATATACATGGTGGACACCCCAAAAGAAGGCAATGGCGATGGAACAGCGGAGGATGACCCCTCCAAGAAGCAGCCTAAGCGCCGGCGTCAGCAGCGCCGCTCTAAATCCTGCCAAAACAAAAACGGTGATTCCGGCACGGGAGATAATAACACCCAGGACAGTGCTGAAGACAACCACCTCCAGCAAGATTCGGCACAGGAGGATAGAGAAGCCAGCCCTCATGAGAGAGCGACAGACAGAGAGGTCGAGGACGATAATTATATGCCTCCCTCCGAAGATGAGGCAAGCCTCGACGACGACGAATTTGTCGTGCCGGAGGATCCCGTCGAACGAGAGCGTTTCAAACGCAGGCTTATGGCCACGGCGAGTAGCCTCAAGAAAAAACAGCAACAGCTTAGAGCTAATCAAGATTTGCTAGCCGACAGATGGACTGAAGTCCCTGTGGCCGAAGAGTATGAACTCGAACGCCCCTCCAAGAGCTACCCAAAGCGCAGGTCGCTACCCCAATTAGAGGAGGAAGCACCTAAACCTACATCACCAGCGCATGATGCGGCCAAATGGCCACCCCATGGCCGCGATAGAGAGGCCTCTCGGCCCTCCACTCAAGCCGCACCCCGGCGCCGCTCAAAAAATACCAAGGCATGGGAAAATGCGCCAGACCTGCGAGATATATTGGAGGACAAGGCAAGGCAAACAAGATCGATCTACGGATCACGTGGGCGCCCCACGGCACGAGACGGTACTCGTCATGCCGGATACAGTAAATCCGGCCGGGCCGAACACAGTAGACAAAGCTCGTTTGAGCTGCGTCATGATGTAGCCCAATACAGAGGCGCCGCACACCCACTATGCTTCACAGATGAAGTAATGGATCATCAAATCCCTGAGGGTTTCAAACCCGTGAACATCGAATCATACGATGGCACAACAGATCCTGCGGTATGGATCGAGGACTATCTCCTTCATATCCACATGGCCCACGGTGACGACCTAGACGCCATCAAATACCTCCCACTCAAGCTTAAAGGACCAGCTCGGCATTGGCTTAACAGCTTGCCAGCAGAATCAATTGGTTGTTGGGAGGACCTGGAAGCCGCATTCCTCAACAATTTCCAGGGCACTTATGTGCGACCACCAGACGCCGATGACCTAAGCCACATAATTCAGCAGCCAGAGGAATCGGCCAGACAATTCTGGACACGGTTCCTAACCAAGAAATATCAAATTGTCGACTGTCCGGACGCAGAGGCCCTAGCAGCCTTCAAGCATAACATCCGCGACGAGTGGCTTGCACGGCACCTAGGACAGGAAAAGCCGAAATCCATGGCAGCCCTCACGACACTTATCCCGCTTTTGCGTGGGAGAAGACAGCTGGCTAGCTCGCAGCAATAACATGACCAAGAGCCCTGGTAATTCGGATACCAAGGACAGCAGTGGCAGGTCGCGTCGCAACAAGCAAAAGCGCCGCATTAACGGCGACAATGCTGAGGATAGGGCAGTTAATGCCGGATTCAGAGGCTCTAAACCCGGTCAGCGGAAAAAGCAATTCAAAAGAAATACTCCGGGCCCGTCCAGTTTGGACCGAATACTCGACCGCTCATGCCAGATACAGGGCACCCCCAAAAAACCAGCCAATCACACCAACAGGGATTGTTGGGTGTTCAAGCAGGCGGGCAAGTTAAATGCCGAAAGCAGAGACAAGGGGCTGCATAGCAATGACGAGGAGGAGCCCCGGCCGCCGAACAACAGTGGACAGAAAGGTTTCCCCCCACAAGTGCGGACGGTGAACATGATATACGCAACCCACGTCCCCAAGAGGGAGCGGAAGCGTGTGCTAAGGGACGTATACGCGATGGAGCCAGTCGCCCCAAAGTTCAACCCATGGTCTTCCTGCCCGATCACTTTTGATCGAAGGGACCACCCCACTAGCATCCGTCATGGCGGATTCGCCGCATTGGTTCTAGACCCAATTATTGACGGATTTCACCTCACTAGAGTCCTTATGGACGGCGGCAGCAGCCTGAACCTGCTTTACCAGGATACAGTGCGGAAAACGGGCATCGATCCCTCGAGGATTAAACCCACCAGAACGACCTTTAAAGGCGTCATACCAGGTGTAGAAGCCAACTGTACAGGCTCAGTTACACTTGAAGTGGTCTTCGGATCTCCGGATAATTTCCAAAGCGAGGAGTTAATCTTCGACATAGTCTCGTTCCGCAGTGGCTATCACGCACTCCTCGGGCGAACCGCATTTGCCAAGTTCAATGCAGTGCCGCACTACGCATACCTCAAGCTCAAGATGCCAGGCCCTCGAGGCGTCATCACGGTCAATGGAAACATCGAACGCTCTCTCCGAACGGAGGAGCATACGGCGGCTATCGCAGTGGAAGTACAAAGCAGCCTCTCAAGGCAATTCTCTAGTCCGGCCACTAAACGTCTGGACACCATCAAGCGCGCCCGGAGTAACCTACACCAAGACCGCCCGGCACGTTCAGAGCAAGCGTAGTAATGCGGCCCCAACCCCAGCCCTCGCGAACTTGCAAAACCAGTGCTGCGCGTACATAACTACGCTCTGGAAATACCATGGGCACAGGGGGAGGGGCACCATCACGGCACGCCCGAAACGCGGCTTAAACTGCACTAGGGGCTGCCGATTTCTTAATTTTCTCTTATTTTCAGGACTCCATTCTTCGGAAGGCTTGTCCGGCAGTACAATTGCCGCACAAACGATACAACCAGGGAAGCAGAAAGCTATGCCGCACTATGGAACTCTAAGGTGGTCTCTATAACGAGCAGTATACCTGTTTTACATACCATTCTGTAGCTCGCCCCTGGAAAGGACATGCTAAATAGTCCCATCTTTTGCTTATCGCACTGTTTGTATCGTTCTGCTTTGATCGCAGCTTTTTTAAATAAACAATGCATAGCTTCCGTCTATTATTGCATTACTCTTTTTTACTAATATATGTTCATTAATGACATGTTGCACCCGTACACTTTGGTACGGCCAATACACCAGGGGCTTAAGTACCCCACAATACGGTGTGAGAAGTCCGAACACTTTCACAAGTGCGGCACCCCGAACTTATAGCATTATATGCATCGGCTCCGAATCATGTCTTGGGTCAATAGTTGGGTTTGCCCGGATCCTATGTTTTGGTACCTTACGTACCGTTATATCGGCTAAGGTAGCACTAGGAGAACTACTGCGATTGTGCCCCAGTTGAGCTGGGCTAAGCACTTCAGTAGAGAAAGCTAAAACTGATTGTCATGATGAGGCGAGAGCTGGTCGCTGTTCGAGAGGTTTTCGAGTCCCTAAAGACTTATGCCGCTTAGAGCGAGGAGTCGGCTTTGTCCGGCCTAGGCGTGGATAGCGCCCCGAACTCGGTCTTCCGAACACTAGGGGATTCGCCGAAATTTAAAATTATAGAATTATATGGCTAAGTGAGAGTGTTCAAGCATTATAGTCCGATTGCCTTGTTCGTTGTGTTGAGCGCCTCCCTCGAAGGACCCAAGAATGGGAAAAGGAGCGCTCATGTTTATCCCGAACACCCCAGCACTCGTGGCATGGGGGCAGAAGCCGACGACTCGCCATCTCTCAAATTTGATAAACGGTCGCATAGAAGGTAATATTTTAAATTCAAAAGCATTGCTTAGCGCATATGAACAAGTTTTCAGCGTACAGGATCACAAATGCGAGGTTACTAAAAAATTACATCTTTGGAGCATTCATCCGCTATAAGGCGGGCACCCTTCAGGACGCCCTCATAATACGCTTCCGGGACGCGATGCTCCTTGCCCGGTGGCGGCCCGTCCTTCACCAGCTTCTCCGCATCCATCTTGCCCCAGTGCACTTTCGCACGGGCACCTTCGATGCAGACGGAGCGCTTGATTACTTCAAGCCGTGGACAGGCTTCCTGTTGGGGAACGTAGTAATTTCAAAAAAATTCCTACGCACACGCAAGATCATGGTGATGCATAGCAACGAGAGGAGAGAGTGCGATCTACGTACCCTTGTAGACCGACGGCGGAAGCATTAGCACAACGCGGTTGATGTAGTCGTACGTCTTCACGGCCCGACCGATCAAGCACCGAAACTACGGCACCTCCGAGTTCTAGCACATGTTCAGCTCGATGACGATCCCCGGACTCCGATCCAGCAAAGTGTCAGGGAAGAGTTCCGTCAGCACGACGGCGTGGTGACGATCTTGATGTACTACCGTCGCAGGGCTTCGCCTAAGCACCGCTACAATATTATCGAGGATTATGGTGGAAGGGGGCACCGCACACGGCTAAGAATATGATCACGTGGATCAACTTGTGTGTCTAGGGGTGCCCCCTGCCCCGTATATAAAGGAGCAGCGGGAGGTGCGGCTGGCCAGGAGGAGGGCGCGCCAGGAGGAGTCCTACTCCCACTGGGAGTAGGATTCCCCCCTTTCCTAGTTGGAATAGGATTCGGGAGGGGGAAAGAGGGGAGAGAGAAGGAAGGGGGGCGCCGCCCCCCTCTCCTTGTCCTATTCGGACTAGGGGGAGGGGCGCGCGGCCCAGCCCTGGCCACCTCTCCTCTCTTCCACTAAAGCCCACTAAGGCCCATATACCTCCCGGGGGGTTCCGGTAACCTCCCGGTACTCCGGTAAAATCCCGATTTCACCCGGAACACTTCCGATATCCAAATATAGGCTTCCAATATATCGATCTTTATTTCTCGACCATTTTGAGACTCCTCGTCATGTCCGTGATCACATCCGGGACTCCGAACAAACTTCGGTACATCAAAATGCATAAACTCATAATATAACTGTCATCAAAACCTTAAGTGTGCGGACCCTACGGGTTCAAAAACAATGTAGACATGACCGAGACACGTCTCCGGTCAATAACCAATAGCGGAACCTGGATGCTCATATTGGCTCCCACATATTCTACAAAGATCTTTATCGGTCAGACCGCATAACAACATACGTTGTTCCCTTTGTCATCGGTATGTTACTTGCCCGAGTTTCGATCATCGGTATCTCAATACCTAGTTCAATCTCGTTACCGGCAAGTCTCTTTACTCGTTTCGTAATACATCATCTTGCAACTAACTCATTAGTTGTAATGCTTGCAAGGCTTATGTGATGTGCATTACCGAGAGGGCCCAGAGATACCTCTCCGACAATCGGAGTGACAAATCCTAATCTCAAAATACGCCAACCCAACATGTACCTTTGGAGACACCTGTAGATCTCCTTTATAATCACCCAGTTACGTTGTGATGTTTGGTAGCACACAAAGTGTTCCTCCGGCAAACGGGAGTTGCATAATCTCATAGTCATAGGAACATGTATAAGTCATGAAGAAAGCAATAGCAACATATTAAACGATCGGGTGCTAAGCTAATGGAATGGGTCATGTCAATCACATCATTCTCCTAATGATGTGATCCCATTAATCAAATGACAACACATGTCTATGGTTAGGAAACATAACCATCTTCGATTAACGAGCTAGTCAAGTAGAGGCATACTAGTGATGTTTGGTTTGTCTATGTATTCACACAAGTATTATGTTTCCGGATAATACAATTCTAGCATGAATAATAAACATTTATCATGATATAAGGAAATAAAATAATAACATTATTATTGCCTCTAGGGCATATTTCCTTCACTTCCACCATCCGCCTCACCAGCCCGAAGTAGCTCCCAGGCAGAGCCTCTCCAGGCCAAAGCCGAACTATGAGGCCCTTTATGGCCTGTTCGGCCACCTTGTGGAGCACGACCATTTGCTTCAGCCGGTCGCTCAAAGGCACCAGGTGTCCGGCCTCATCATACTGAGACCAGAACACCTTCTCCGTCGAGCTCCCCTCCTCGGCTCGGTAGTAGGCGGCGGCATCAGACGCACTACGGGGCAAATCTGCGAATGCTCCTGGAGAGCTACGGACTCGGGTAAGTGACAAGTAATTCACTTTCTCGTGCTTGCTTTGCATAATGAATGCCTTACCCGCCGCTATCTTCTTCATATCTCCAATTTCTTGGAGGGCTTTCTGGGCTCCGGCCTTGGCAGACTTTGCGCTTTCGAGGGCTACCGCAAGCTCGGACGCTTGCGTCTTCGAGTCAAGCTCCAAACTCTCGTGTTTTTTCACGAGAGCCTGGAGCTCTTTTTGCACCTCCTCCACCCGCGCCTCCTACTTCCCTCTCTCTGTACGCTCCGCCGCCGCTCTGTTTTCGGCCTCGGACAGCGCTTTCTTAAGGGTTGCCACCTCGGTCATGGCCCCTATAATAGCACGTTGATCCTGTCATTTTTTGCAACCACATCTTCCCTACATATTTGCGCAAGGTATTACTTACATTCCTTCTCCTCGAGTTGCCTCTTGGCATGGCCGAGCTCGTTCTCGGACCGCGCGAGGTTTTGCTTCAGCGTATCCACCTCCGCAGTTAGTGCGGCGGAGGCCAGCAACGAAGCCTGCATACGCATATTGACTTGATTATGTTAGACTCCTGCGAATGTTATTAGATCCTCTATTCGGCTTTTCTTTCCGAACGCCGAACAGAGCATCAGGGGCTACTATCTATGCGGTAATATTTTTACATATTCTTTACTTACCTCAAAGCCTGTTAGAAGGTTGGCACAGGCTTCAGTCAGTCCGCTCTTGGCGGACTGAACCTTCTTGATCACCGCACTCATAATAGTGCGGTGCTCCTCGTCGATGGAGGCGCCGTTAAGCACCTCCAGCAAATTGTCTGGTGCCTCCGGTTGAACAGAGGTCACCGGCTCGGTAGGCTTGCTCCTCTTGGAAGGAGGCTGCCTACCGGAGTCCGGAACCGTCAAAGGTTCCGGCGCGGTGTCCGGCTCAAGGCCGGACTCGGAGCCCTTGGGGGTTTTATCCCCTTTGCGCCTGGAGTCCGGGAGGTCGCCTTGCGGCGCCTCCAGGACCACCTCCTCCTTTCTTGGAACCTGTTGGGATAGCACCTCAGCGTCGTCCGTAGGGTGGGGGGAGGTAGCCGTCGGAAGCGAATTCACATCCGATGAATCCAGGGAACCGCTCGACGACACGTCGAGCTGGTCTTTGGGTGGACTGCATAAACATGTTCGACATAAGGAAAAGCTGTGCAATGAAGGAATACTATGAATCACTCTGGTATCCGGATACTTATGATTTCGCCAGGGGCTTGGCCCTGAGCGGCCACTCCTCTTCGCCGTCGTCGGCATTGGTGGAGCAGTTCGGAGGAAGGGTTTTCCCCTTCTTGGTCCCTTCGGCCTCCCCAGTTGGGGCGGCCTTCCTTTTCTTCCCTCCTCCCGCGGGAGGGGGAGAGGTTTCTTCTTCCTCCTCCTCGTCTTCATGGGAGGAGTGCTCCTTGGAGTCGTCGGATGATGAATCCGACACCCCCTAGCGCCGGGCACTCTTTCGAGTCCTCGTGGCCTTCTTCTTGGCCTTCTTCTCCGGCACCACATAGGGTGCCGGAACCAGCAGCTTCGCCAAGCGAGCGTCCGCTGGGCCTTCGGGAAAAGGAGCCGGACAGTTGATCTGTCCGGACGTCTCCTGCCAATCCTGTCAAAGGTAAGGGAGCTTAGATCCCGCATGGAGTCAAACTATGAAAAACTAATACCCTGTAAAAGGTAAAAACACCCTACCACACAAGCGCGACGCTGCGTGCTGAATCCGCGATCCTCGGTAGCGGATGCGGGAGCCTCGGCGGCCTTGAAAAGCACCTTCCTGGCATCTTCGTACGTCGTGTCGAAGAGCCTGCTCAGAGTTCGGTGCTGCACCGGGTCGAACTCCCACAGGTTGAAAGCCCGTCGTTGACACGGGAGGATCCGGCGGATGAGCATAACCTGGACTACGTTGACAAATTTGAGCTTCTTGTCCACCAGGGTTTGGACGCATGTTTGGAGTCCGGTCAGCTCTCCTTCTTTACCCCACAACAGGCCCGTCTCTTTCCAGGAGGTGAGCCGCGTAGGGGGTCCGGATCGGAACTCGGGGGCTGCGACCCATTCAGGGTCGCGCGACTCGGTGATGTAAAACCACCCCGATTGCCACCCCTTTAGGGACTCCACAAAGGAGCCCTCGAGCCATAGGACGTTGGGCATCTTGCCCACCATGGCGCCTCCGCACTCCGCCTGGGTGCCGCGCACCACCTTCGGCTTGACATTGAAAGTCTTGAGCCATAGGCCGAAATGGGGGCGGATGCAGAAGAAAGCCTTGCACACGACGATAACGCCGAGATATTGAGGACAAAGTTCAGGGCCAGATCGTGGAAATCCAGGCCATAGTAGAACATGAGCCCCCGGACAAATGGGTGGAGAGGGAAGCCCAGTCCGTGGAGGAAATGGGGGAGGAACACCACCCTCTCATGGGGCCTAGGGGTGGGGATGAGCTTCCCCTCTTCGAGAAGCCGGTGCGCAATGTCGTTAGACAAGTATCCGGCCTTCCTCAGTCTTTTGATGTGTCCCTCCGTAACGGAGGAGACCATCCACTTGCCTCCCGCTCTGGACATGGCTGGAGAAGGTTGAGGTGGGGTGTGCGTACTTGGGCGCTGGAGCTCGAGTGCGCGGAAATGGATAGGCAAAGGAGGAAGAAGGCGTGGATGAAAAGGTGGATCCTTATCCCCTTATATGGGCGGACGTGACTATGCGCCCCCACCAGCCTGGTAAAACTCGCTTATCTCCCAAGCACCGTAGTCAATGGCGCGGTTGGGTTATCCACACCCGTATTGATGAGAATCCCGGAATAAGGGGGCACGATCTCTTCTTTAACAAGACGTGCCAAGGAAACCGCCTCGCTAAACGCGCTGAGGTGGGACAGTAAAACGATTCGAATAAAGACTTGGCCGTGGTGTGATGTCACGCTACAGAATACGTCAGCAGATTAGATTTGTGTAAATATTATTTTCTCTATGGCAATATGTGGAAACTTATTTTGCAGAGCCGGACACTACCTTTGTGTTCAAAATCTTCTATGAAGTACTTGGAGGAGGAACCCGCCTTGCAATGCCGAAGACAATCTGCGCGCCGGACTCGTCGTCATTGAAGCCTGGTTCAGGGGCTACTGAGGGAGTCTTGGATTAGGGGGTGTCTGGATGGCCAGACTATACCTTCGGCCGGACTCCTGGACTATGAAGATACAAGATCGAAGACTTCGTCCCGTGTCCGGAAGGGACTTTCCTTGGCGTGGAAGGCAAGATTGGCGATACGGATATGTAGATCTCCTACCATTGTAACCGACTCTATGTAACCCTAGCCCTCTCCGGTGTCTATATAAACCGGAGGGTTTTAGTCCGTAGGACGAACAACAATCATACTATAGGCTAGCTTCTAGGGTTTAGCCTCTCTGATCTCGTGGTAGATCTACTCTTGTACTACCCATATCATCAATATCAATCAAGCAGGACGTAGGGTTTTACCTCCATCAAGAGGGCCCGAACCTGGGTAAAACATCGTGTCCCCTGCCTCCTGTTACCATCCGGCCTAGACGCACAGTTCGGGACCCCCTACCCGAGATCTGCCGGTTTTGACACCGACACTCACCCTTCCACCTTTGCTAGCCTCTCTAATACCGCGCACCTTTCACCGGTATCATACACCCACCATATACCTTCCTCAAACAGCCACCATACTTACCTATTATGGCATTTCCATAGCCATTCCGAGATATATTGCCATGCAACTTTCCACCGTTCCATTTATGACACACTCCATCATTGTCATATTGCTTAGCATGATCATGTAGTTGACATAGTATTTGTGGCAAAGCCACCGTTCATAATTCTTTCATACTTGTCACTCATGCATCATTGCATATCCCGGTACACCGCCGGAGGCATTCATATAGAGTCATATCTTGTTCTAAGTATCGAGTTGTAATTATTGAGTTGTAAGAAAAATAAAAGTGTGATGATCATCATTATTAGAGCATTGTCCCAAGTGAGGAGAGGATGATGGAGACTATGATTCCCCCACAAGTCGGGATGAGACTCCGGACGAAAATAAAAAATAATAAAAGAGGCCAAAGAAGCCCAAATAAAAAAAGAAAGAAAAGAGGCCATAAAAAATAAAAAAAATGAGAGAAAAAGAGAGAAGGGACAATTTTACTATCCTTTTACCACACTTGTGCTTCAAAGTAGCACCATAATCTTCATGATAGAGAGTCTCTTGTTTTGTCACTTTCACATACTAGTGGGAATTTTTCATTATAGAACTTGGCTTGTATATTCCAACAATGGGCCTCCTCAAGTGCCCTAGGTCTTCGTGAGCAAGCAAGTTGGATGCACACCCACTTAGTTTTTTTTGAGCTTTCATATACTTATAGCTCTAGTGCATCCGTTGCATGGCAATCCCTACTCACTCACGTTGATATCTATTGATGGGCATCTCCATAGCCCGTTGATATGCCTAGTTGATGTGAGATTATCTTCCCTTTTTGTCTTCTCCACAACCACCACTCTATTCCACCTATAGTGCTATATCCATGGCTCATGCTCATGTATTGCGTGAAGATTGAAAAAGTTTTGAGAATGTCAAAAGTATGAAACAATTGCTTGGCTTGTCATCGGGGTTGTGCATGATTTAAATATTTTGTGTGGTGAAGATAGAGCATAACCAGACTATATGATTTTGTAGGGATAACTTTCTTTAGCCATGTTATTTTGAGAAGACATAATTGCTTTGTTAGTATGCTTGAAGTATTATTATTTTCTATGTCAATATGAACTTTTGTCTTGAATCTTTCTGATCTGAATATTCATACCACAATTAAGAAGAATTACATTAAAATTATGCCAAGTAGCACTCCGCATCAAAAATTCTGTTTTTATCACTTACCTACTCGAGGACGAGCAGGAATTAAGCTTGGGGATGCTTGATACGTCTCCAACGTATCTATAATTTTTGATTGCTCCATGCTATATTATCTACTGTTTTGGACATTATTGGGCTTTATTATCCACTTTTATTATTTTTGGGACTAACCTATTAACCGGAGGCCCAGCCCAGAATTGTTGTTTTTTGCCTATTTTAGGGTTTCGAAGAAAAGGAATATCAAACGGAGTCCAAACGGAATGAAACCTTCGGCAACGTGATTTTCTCGCCGAATACAACTCAGGAGACTTGGACCCTACGTCAAGCCAACTAACAGGAGGCCACGAGGTAGGCGGACGTGCCTGCCCCCCAGGCGCGCCCTCCACCCTCGTGGGCCCCCTGTTGCTCCACCGACGTACTTCTTCCTACTATATATACCCACGTACTCCCAAACAATCAGACATGGAGCCAAAACCCTAATTCCACCGCCGTAACTTTCTGTATCCACGAGATCCCATCTTGGGGCCTGTTCCGGAGCTCCGCCGGAGGGGGCATCAATCACGGAGGGCTTCTACATCAACACCATAGCCTCTCCGATGAAGTGTGAGTAGTTTACTTCAGACCTACGGGTCCATAGTTAGTAGCTAGATGGCTTCTTCTCTCCTTTTGGATCTCAATACAATGTTCTCCCCCTCTCTTGTGGAGATCTATTCGATGTAATCTTCTTTTTGTGGTGTGTTTGTTGAGACCGATGAATTGTGGGTTTATGATCAAGTCTATCTATGAATAATATTTGAATCTTCTCTGAATTCTTTTATGTATGATTGGTTATGTTTGCAAGTCTCTTCGAATTATCAGTTTGGTTTGGCCTACTAGATTGATCTTTCTTGCAATGGGAGAAGTGCTTAGCTTTGGGTTCAATCTTGTGGTGTCCTTTCCCGGTGACAGTAAGGGCGGCAAGGCACGTATTGTATTGTTGCCATCGAGGATAACAAGATGGGGTTTTCTTCATATTGCATGAGTCTATCCCTCTACATCATGTCATCTTGCTTAAGGTGTTACACTGTTTTTAACTTAATACTCTAGATGCATGCTAGATAGCGGTCGATGAGTGGAGTAATAGTAGTAGATGCAGGCAGGAGTCGGTCTACTTGTCTCGGACGTGATGCCTATATACATGATCATACCTAGATATTCTCATAACTATGCTCAATTCTGTCAATTGCTCAACAATAATTTGTTCACCCATCGTATAATACTTATGCTCTCGAGAGAAGCCACTAGTGAAACCTATGGCCCCCGGGTCTATCTTTATCATATCAATCTCCTACTACTTAGTTATTTACTTTGCTATTTATTTTGCCTTTATTTTACTTTGCATCTTTATCATAAAAATACCAAAAATATTATCTTATCATATCTATCAGATCTCACTCTCGTAAGTGGCCCTATAGGGATTGACAACCCCTATTTGCGTTGGTTGCGAGGATTTATTTGTTTTGTGCAGGTACGAGGGACTTGCATGTAGCCTCCTACTGGATTGATACCTTGGTTCTCAAAAACTGAGGGAAATACTTACACTACTTTGCTGCATCATCCCTTCCTCTTCGGGGAAAACCAACGCAGTGCTAAAAGAGGTAGCAGTTCGAGCCCTCTCTATGGAGGTAATACCCTACTTCCTGCTTGATTGATCTTGGTGAATATGAGTATTACAAGAGTTGATCTACCACGAGATCGTAATGGCTAAACCCTAGATGTCTAGCCTGTATTGTTGGAAATATGCCCTAGAGGCAATAATAAATTAGTTATTATTATATTTCATTGTTCATGATAATCGTTTATTATCCATGCTATAATTGTATTGATAGGAAACTCAGATACATGTGTGGATACATAGACAACACCATGTCCCTAGTAAGCCTCTAGTTGACTAGCTCGTTGATCAATAGATGGTTACGGTTTCCTGACCATGGACATTGAATGTCGTTGATAACGGGATCACATCATTAGGAGAATGATGTGATGGACAAGACCCAATCCTAAGCATAGCACTAGATCGTGTAGTTCGTATGCTAAAGCTTTTCTAATGTCAAGTATCATTTCCTTAGACCATGAGATTGTGCAACTCCCGGATACCGTAGGAATGCTTTGGGTGTATCAAACGTCACAACGTAACTGGGTGACTATAAAGGTGCATTACAGGTATCTCCGAAAGTATCTGTTGGGTTGGCACGAATCGAGACTGGGATTTGTCACTCCGTGTAAGCGGAGAGGTATCTCTGGGCCCACTCGATAGGACATCATCATATGCGCAATGTGACCAAAGAGTTGATCACGGGATGATGTGTTACGGAACGAGTAAAGAGACTTGCCGGTAACGAGATTGAACTAGGTATTGGATTCCGACGATCGAATCTCGGGCAAGTAACATACCGCTAGACAAAGGGAATTGTATACGGGATTGATTAAGTCCTTGACATCGTGGTTCATCCGATGAGATAATCGTGGAACATGTGGGAGCCATCATGGGTATCCAGATCCCGCTGTTGGTTATTGACCGGAGAACGTCTCGGTCATGTCTGCTTGTCTCCCGAACCCGTAGGGTCTACACACTTAAGGTTCGGTGACGCTAGGGTTGTGAAGATATGTATATGCAGTAACCCGAATGTTGTTCGGAGTCCCGGATGAGTTCCCGGACGTCACGAGGAGTTCCGGAATGGTCCGGAGGTAAAGAATTATATATAGGAAGTGTTGTTTCGGCCATCGGGACAAGTTTCGGGGTTATCGGTATTGTACCGGGACCACCGGAGGGGTCCCGGGGGCCCACCAGGTGGGGCCACCTGTCCCGGGGGGCCACATGGGCTGTAGGGGGTGTGCCTTGGCCTATATGGGCCAAGGGCACCAGCCCCAAAAGCCCATGCGCCTAGGGTTCCACTTAAGGGAAGAGTCCCAATGGTGGAAGGCACCTCTAGGTGCCTTGGGGGGGGAGGGAAACCTCCCTTTGGCAGCCGCACCTAGGAGATTGGATCTCCTAGGCTGGCGCACCACCCCCCTTGGCCCTCCTATATATAGTGGGGGAGAGGAGGAACTTCATACACCAGCCCCTGGCGCCTCCCTCTCTCCCCGTTACGTCTCTCTCTCATAGTATAGGCGAAGCCCTGCTACTGTGACGCCCTGCATCCACCATCACGCCGTCGTGCTGCTGGATCTTCCTCAACCTCTCCCTCTCTCCTTGCTGGATCAAGGCGTGGGAGACGTCACCGGGCTGTATGTGTGTTGAACGCGGAGGTGCCGTCCGTTCTGCACTTGATCATCGGTGATTTGAATCACGACGAGTACGACTCCATCGACCCCGTTCACTTGAACGCTTCCGCTTAGCGATCTACAAGGGTATGTAGATGCACTCTCCTTCCCCTCGTTGCTGGTTTCTCCATAGATAGATCTTGGTGACACGTAAGAAAATTTTGAATTTCTGCTACGTTCCCCAACATGTATGACTACGGTATTGAGTATCTCATATCCGAACTAAGTCCTCCGGTTTATATAGACACCATGAGGATCTAGGATTACACAAGGTCGGTTACAAAAAGGGAAATCTACATATTTCATCGCCAAGCTTGCCTTCCACGTCAAGGAGAGTCCCATCCGGACATGGGTGCAGTCTTCGGTCTTCGTATCTTCACAGCCCATCAGTCCGGCCCATGGCAATAGGCCGGACGCCCGAGGACCCCTTAGTCCAGGACTCCCTCAGCCGTACGTTCGGTACTTGGATCGGTCGGATCGTGAAGTCGTACGACTACATCAACCGCGTTGTTATAACGCTTCCGCTTTTGGTCTACGAGGGTACATGGACAACACTCTCCCCTCTTGTTGCTATGCATCACCATGATCTTGTGTGTGCGTAGGAAAATTTTGAAATTACTACGTTCCCCAATAGTGGGAAACGGCAATTTCAGCAATAGCAGCTCGTCTCGCGGGCGAGTTAAGTCCCCGCACGTTCTAGGACAAGATTGGGCAGAGGTTTTCAATCATGGGGACACCAGATTTTCTCCGAAAGGTTTACTAAATTGATGATACTGAAGTACATGTACACATCCAACCTAACAGGGGGCGCCGGCGACCACCAATAGGCCCCAAATCTTGCCGGCGCCAGCTGAACGACGATCTACAGTTACGGTTACATAGCATCATCAGGAAACTAGAACCTAACTCTAACTGATAGAAGGTCAGCCATCATCGAAGACTAATACTATCGAAGACTAACATAAATAACTACTGGCTGTCAGTGGCAGCTCCATCAGGTCCCGCGAGGCCTGCTACATCATGGAATTGGCGATGAAGAAGGGTTGGTGATGACGAAGAACGAAGATCCCCCTCTTTGGAGCCCCAAACAGACTCCAGATCTGGCCCCCCGATGAAGAACAGGAGGTGACGACAGCTCTGTGTCGTGGATCGCGATAATTCTTTCTCCTTTATTTTTTTCTAGAAAAATAGGATTTTATAGCGTCGGTTTCAGGGTCTGCGGGGCCACCAGGTGGGGACAACCCACCTGGGCGCGCCTGGGAGGGCTGGCGCGCCCTGATGGGTTGTGCCCACCCAGTTGCCCCCCTCCAGTGGCTCTTGGCTCCAGAAATTCTCTTTTATTGTATAAAAAATCCTCGCAAAGTTTCGTTCCATTCCGAGAACTTTTATTTCTGCACAAAAACAACACCATGGTAGTTCTGCTGAAAAAGCGTCAGTCTGGGGTTAGTTTCATTCAAATCATGCAAATTAGAGTCCAAAACAAGAGGAAAGCGTTAGGAAAAGTAGATACGTTGGAGACATATCACTCCTATTGTTGGTCTGGATAGAACAAACACTTTTCAGTACCTAGTTAACAGAGTGTGTAGGAAAGCAGTTGCACAAGCTATGTCATGTTATGCTATGTCGGTCTGAATGGTTGGAAAGAGAAGTTATCTTTTGGAGCGAAAGAAACTTTGCTGAAAGCAGTTGCACAAGCTATGTCATGTTATGCTATGTCGGTCTTCAAGTTTCCTAAGCAGGTATGTTAAGGGTTATCACTGCTATGTCCCAATATTGGTGGGGAGACGAGGACTAACAGAAACATATGCACTGGTTTGCTTGGTGGACTTGCATTGTTTGTGGTCAGGAATGTGTGTTCCAAAAATGTGTGTTCAACATTGTTTGTGTTCAAAAATGTGTGTTCCAAAAATGCACTAGTCCAACATTGCCAAGTTGGACTAACAAAAATGTGTGTTCCAAAAAAAAAGGTGTTATGGGATTCAGGGACTTGCATTGTTTTAATCTAGCCATGTTGTCTAGGCAATGTTGGTGCCTACTTGCAAAACCCGATTCTTTGTGTGCCATGGTTTTTAAAGCAAAGTAGTTTGCTGATGAAGATTTATTGAATTGCCAACTGAAAAAGGTAGTTCCTTTACTTGGAAAAGTTTGTGGTCAGGAATACACCTTTAAGAGGGGTTATATTTGGCGTGTGGGAGACGATGAGCAAATTAACATATGGAAGGACCCATGTGTCCCTAGCAGACTGAACAGAAGTATAGTTACACGAAGGGGAAACATTGTGCTCACTAAAATATCTGAATTGATTGATCATGAAAACAGAGTTTGGGATGAAGAGCTCATCAAGAACATATTTAGGTCAATTGATGCTCACCGTATTCTCAAAATTCCACTAGCCATTGGGATGATGGATGACTTCATTTCATGGCATTTTAACCAGTTTTTTTTTTGAAATATCCTCATTTCAGCCGAACAAGTTAGGGAGAGGAAAAAAATGATGAATGCCATAACTTTCCTTCTTTTTGCATACATACTAGGTTAGTGTGTTACTTAATTATTCAGCTAGAAATAGAACTTATAATGTGAATTAATTGGGAACCATATGCTCCAGGTCCTACGAGAACACTGGTGAGCCACCAAGATCAATGTCTTTGCCTGGAGGTCCCATCCATCCTGTTATGTTTTACTTATATTGTATTATCTGGTGAAACAATTAGTTATGTTGTTGTTGTGACTTGTGTGGATCCCTCGCAAAAAAAAAAAGAAAAAAAAAGACTTGTGTGGATGTAGGTACGCAAGCTTGGGTAGGAGGCGTATCATCAGAGTTTGCGTGTCCGGGGTGGCGTTACGGAGGGGAGGCAGGAAAGAAAGGCCACGCGGCGGCAAGGCATTGGGCCGGCTACGTGTTCCCCGTCACCCCTCGTCTCGTCTTCGTCTTCTTCTTGCGCTCTCCCTCTCCCTCTCCCTAGGGAAGACGATTGGATTGGAGCCAAATCAAATCGAATCGAATAGAATAGGATCCAACGGGACGGGACTAAGATCTACGGAACGGAACGGAAGGAAGGAAGGAAGGAGGAAGAGGCGGACGCCGGCGAAGAGATGGCGTGGCGGCTGGCGCTGCCGCTGCTGCTCTTCTACTCCCCCATCCTCCTCTGCTCCTCCTCCCAAGGTAAATCCAATCAATCAATCCCCTCTTCTCTTCTCTTCTCTTCTCTTCTCCTCCGATCCATTTGCATGCTCAATACATACATACATACATAGATTCGCTCTGCCCCGCTCCTAGTTCTAGTTTTTACCTTACCTATGTTTACAAGATTATGTATGTATGTATGTATGTATGTATGTATGTATGTATGTATGTATGTATGCATGCAAGGAGACTGACTATTAGCGGTAGCGCCCCCATTAGAATTTACTGTAGAATGATTGATGGGATCTTGCTTGCTTCGGGTTGGTACCCTCACCTCCCATCCATGCCCATGCCCATGCCCATGCTCTTTCTCTTCTTGTGCAACACCTCCCTCCTCCTTGGCCCTTGGGAGGAGCACAAGCACAAGCACAAGCAGAGGATGTGCTCATTTTCGATTCTAACCAATTATGAGATTTTTTAACCCTGTACATTCTTCACCCTTCTCTTCTTTTCTCTTCTCTTACCTACACCATCAGTTTTTCTTCTTCTTCTTTCCTTTTTCTTTTTTTTACAAGAGAAAGAGAAAACCCTTGCTCCAGAACAGAGCGCAACGAGCAGGAGGCAAACACAAACAAATTATACAAACAAAGAAAGAAGGAAAGACTGAATCATAACCTGTATCCTTTTTCCTTCCCATTCTCCAGAAGTCCAAGACAATGATCCCTCCAAATTGTTCAAGAGCGCCTCCGAGATGATGAGCCTAAGGAAATACGACGGAGCGCTCGGTCTGCTGAACGCTGTCCTTGAGCTCGACCCCAACCATTCCGAAGCTTACAGGCAGCGCGCAACGGTGCTTCGTCACAGATGCAGGTAATCATTTTTCTCCACTAATCAAGACCTACTTTACTTCTTATTTCTAATTTCGGCTGCCATGTCCGCCACTTGTAACTTGTATATGTACTCCCCCTGTTTTTATTTTGTTTACTCCGCATATTAGGTTTGTCTAAAGTCAAACTTTGTACACTTTCAACAAGTTTGTAGAAAAATATACTGTGTTAACATATACACCACTAAATCAATACCATTGGATTCATCATTGCATATATTTTCAAATCAATAGATTTGTTATTGTAAATGTTCATATTGTTTTCTACAAACTTGGTCAAACTTTATATAAAGTTTGATTTCAGTTGAGTAAATAAAAGTGGAGGGAGTACAAACATGAGGATGGCAGGAAAGGTAGAACTAGTACATCTTCCAAACGGTTCCTTTGCACTGCCCGCCCCTAGAAGTAGCTGAGTTTAATGGCGTTCATTTCGTATTTTCACTGTTCCTTCTTCCTCACATCCCTAATTAACGTGCTTTTCTCAACTCTAGACACAAGGAAGCTGAGAGTGACTATAACAAATTCCTGGAGCTCAAGCCTGGGACTGCTTCAGTGGAGAAGGAACTAGCTCAGCTGCTGCAGGCTCAAAACGCGTTGGAATCTGCTTATAGCCAGTCTGATGCTGGAGAATTCTCAAAAGTCCTGGAGTACGTCAATAAAATTGTGCTTGTCTTTTCTCCAGGTTGCTTAAAGGTACACTTTAAGGAGTATGTATACTTCACCTAGTAATCATGTGCGACCACGAATATTATGTGCCATCCTGTCTCATTCAGTAAGCAGCAGTAACACGACAACTGTTGTTTTTTCAGGCAAAGCTTCTCAAGGCTAAAGCGTTGCTAGCACTGAAAGACTATTCAAATGTTATTTCGGAGACAGGATTTATTCTCAAGGAAGATGAAGATAACTTGGATGCACTGTTACTTCGTGGTCAAGCATACTATTACCTTGCTGATCATGATGTTGCCAACAGGTAAAGAATGTCTCGTGCTTTTCATTTGAAAAGGTGCGAGTACAGGCACATAGCGCCGGTAAGATTAAGTATTCGCTACACCAATAACAACACTTCCTGTTTAGGCACTATCAGAAAGGCCTACGTCTAGACCCTGAACATTCAGAATTGAAGAAAGCATATTTTGGGCTGAAAAAACTTCTGAAGAAGACCAAGAGCGTGAGTTTTATTTGGTAATTTCTCTATCGATTAAACTGGGAGTTTAGGACACCGTAATAAGAAAGGAAAGTGGTGTGCATGCAGGCAGAGGATAATGCTGCCAAGAGCAAGTTCCGCGTGGCTGTTGAAGACTACAAGGCAGCACTAGCAATGGATCCAGACCACACTATGTACAACGTACAACTTTATCTCGGGCTATGTAAGACTCTGGTTAAACTTGGGAGAGGCAAGGAGGCAATCAACAGCTGTACAGAAGCACTCAGCATAGATGAAGAACTTGTTGATGCTTTGGCACAGGTAACATTGCTTTCTTAGACTTACACACAATCATGCATTCAAGTTTAGAATGCAAATATAGTACATCTGTGCTGGCACATATACCTGTCTTACATGCATCTTGGCCCCTCTTGCCTTTTACGGCTATTAGACTGTAGCATCAAGGAAATTGTTTGCTCTACGTAGAATTGCAATATCTTGCACTTTCTATATGCTTAGCTTATATCTACAGGGCGCGCAAGTAAATTATGACAGATATGGTAATCAATATATATTTCATTACTGGTGTTATTTCAGGAGATTGAAATTATGCACTATACAACAGAATGAACTTACTCATTATGCCAGATTTTGTAAACCTCTTGATTGAACTGTTTCTCATACTTGCTGCAGAGAGGTGAGGCTAAACTTCTAACAGAAGATTGGGAAGGTGCGGTTGAGGACCTCAAAGAGGCTGCCCAGAAATCCCCACAGGTGAATTTTTCGCAAGTTTGCTTTGCTGTCCTGAGTATATCACAACTGAGGTCATTTGTGAGCATATCTTTTTTTGTTTCTGTCCCAACTGAAGAAGCCTAAGCTCCCAGTCTGTCAGAGCATGCCAATTTGATTTTCATTTTAGTTAAAACTTGCATCTTGCGGTATTTGATTTACTCTCTGATGTTGCTGTATTTGTTTTACTCTCTGATGATGTGCTTCTGTTTGCGTGCATCTTGTTATTCCTATTTCCAATAGTCTGAATACAATTGTGTTCTGAGGAAATCGGTTTGTTATGCTCAGTGAGTACCATACATAAGTAAATATAGTTTCCCAGTGTACAAATCATGTCTTTTAACTGCTTGGATGGATGACGTACACAACAATAGATCCTGCATTAGCTAGATTTCGGTATAATATGGGGTTCAACTTGTGGTTAAAAGTTAGCGATTATGTAAATTGTTTGAAGAGAGACTCTGGCTGAGGTTAGACGCACAGTAGAAACTCTGCTGTCATGCTCTGTTTCCTGTCCCTGTCCCCTTTATTATCTTTGAAATTCCAAAATAAGGATCACGCATCTCCAGTGGATAGTTTTTACTTGCAAGCTTGGTTTATGGCTCGTGTGAACAAATGAACTGTGGTCTGACAGCGAGTTTTCTGTTGACACTGACTCAGGACATGGCAATCAGAGAGGCGCTCATGAAAGCTGAAAGGCAGCTCAAGCTGAGCAAAAGGAAAGACTGGTACAAGATCCTGGGCATCTCAAAGACAGCATCGGCTGCGGACATCAAGCGCGCGTACAAGAGGCTGGCGCTGCAGTGGCACCCGGACAAGAACGTGGAGAACCGCGAGGAGGCGGAGAACATGTTCCGAGAGATCGCCTCCGCATACGAGGTACTGTTTTAAGTGATGAAAAGGGAAAAAGAAAAACAAATAGACACAGCAAGATTGATTGAACTAGGTGCGCGGCTTTGATATGATGTTGTTTCTAACTGTATGTGGGTCGTGTGTGCGCAGGTGCTTAGCGACGAGGACAAGCGTGTGAGGTACGACCGGGGAGAGGACCTGGAGGAGATGGGCATGGGGGGAGGCGGCGGCGGCTTTGACCCGTTCGGCGGAGGCGGTGGGCAGCAGTACACGTTCCACCACGGCGGTGGGTTCCCCGGCGGGGGCTTCCCCGGTGGCTTCCAGTTCAACTTCGGGTAAAAAGCAGGCCAGGCTTACTGTTTAGTTTTCCTGTCACTGCTAGTGAGTAGTGTGTCGTGATCTTTTGCTTTAGGAGGGAGAGCTTAACGACAACATGTGTTAATTATATATTAGCTAAGAGCTTTTACCATCTTGGCTCTTACTCTGGTTAAAGAAAGTTTTGCTTTAGCACCAATTATACAAGAAATTTTCCCTGAGATGAATTGTACTACTGTATTATGATTTATAGCTGGTGATTCTGTGATTGGAAAAAAGGTACTCCACTACCATTAGCATTTAGCGGTGTCCTCCTTTTTTCCGAAAGCAACAAAAAGGAAAAGTGGCTGCTTTGTGGATAGGTTGGCATCAACTGTTAGTAACAGTAATGGGGTGGTTCTTCTACGGACAAACAAAGTAACCAATTAACTAATTAATCAATGCTGCTAGGTACGTTAAGATCCAGTGGAGGGTAGTGAACTAATGGGTTTGAGACAGTGAACTTCAAGAACTGAGGAAGGGACTCGTTTTCTCCCCCTCTCTACCCCGCGCCGCTCCTGCAAGCGGATGGGGGAACCCTAGGCCGCTCCTGCAAGCGGATGGGGAAACCCTAGGCCGCTCCTGCAAGCGGATGGGGGAACCCTAGGCCGCTGGTCCCTTCCCCCTCCTCTTCCAGCCGCTCTCCCCCGCCACCGCCAAGCGGCGCCGCAGGCAGCGGCAGGGCTGTTTCTTCCTCTTCGCTTGGGATCTGGGTTGGCGCGGGACGGCCCACCGGCGGATGCGTCGGGTTGGTGTGGCGCTCAGTGTCCGAGTATGTGCCCTTGTCGCTGCTATGTTGTATGTGGGATCGACAACGATGGCCACAAGTGTGGCAGGGTGTGAGTTTGACTTGGCCAAGGTCAAGGACCAGTGCCAGGCTTTGCCGTGACCGTCGGCAGCTACTACCTTGTGTCCCCATCGATGCACGGGGATTGACTGGGGACGCAGGCGTGGACGCCTCCCACAGTGGAGGCTAGGTGTCCTAGATCGTGTCGTGGTGCTGCATTCTGGTCGTCCCCGTCCCATGACTAGTTGTTGGCAACGTAGTTGTGTGCGGTTATGTTGCCCAGTTATTTAGGGTTCTGCTGTATCATGGGGCTATCTCATCATGTTGTATCGTTTCATCATGCAAATTCAGTCGAGTTAGAGATGGTGCTATGGCATCAAAGTGGTGTTGAAGCAAGTTTGTGAATTGATGAGTAATGAGTCTTGTGGCTGTTGAAGATACAGTAGCTAGAGCTGTTATGGAAGATACTATTCAAATTAGTTATAGTTATGGAATGAATGAATGTTGTTGGTGTGTTGAAGAGGATGGAATTAGTAAGATGCCGTTGGTGGTAGCAGAAGAGATCCAGTACTAGTGAGCCTGCCTGCCTGCCTGCCTGCTCCTTCAACCCAGAAGAGATCCAGTTTGACTTCAAAGAATTTTAATATGCAGAGTAAAAAGGACAGGAGGGAGTAGTTATTAGTGGCAGGCTTGACCGTTGACTGGTGAATCGAATAGAGTTTCAATTCAAGCTCCCTCATCAAAGAAAGAAACGAGGAGGTCTGGTCGCAAGGAAGAGCGAGTCAAAGAGTCAAAGGGTCAGCTCAACCTCAACCTCAGCCCTTGCAACTTGATGCAAGCAAGAGGATGAGGAGGAAGAAGAAAGGAAGCAAAGCAGCAGCTGCCGCGACATGGCCCTACACTCCTCTCCTCTCCTCTCCTCTCCCTCCCTCCAGTGGCTAGTGGGTGAGAGTGACCCAGCACACCACTGAGAGAGGAGAGCGCAGCTGCAGGTGCGGGGAAGCATCACGCACGCGCAAAATGAGCACCCATCCGCACACGCACACGCACGGGCACCCGCACGCGGTCAAGAGAAGCTTCGCCCCTTCCGACGACGACGACGACGACAGCGCCACCTCCCTCCACTAGGCCGGCCCAACCGTGTCCGTCTATATAACCTCCACCCCATCCATGGCTTCCCGGCATCCTCAACCGCATCCACTCATCCATCATCCCCACCTCATCTCACCTCTCACCTCTCACCTCCGTCTCCTTTCCATTCCACCACCAAGCAAACCAAACCATGTGCCCGGGCCTCCGCAACGCCACCGCCGCCATGGCCTGCGCCACCCACGACCACCCCTCCTCCTACCTCCTCGAGCTCGCCGCCGCCGACGACCTGCCCGCCTTCCGCCGCGCCGTGCTGGAGGACAACCTCTCCCTCGTCGCCGCATCCCCGTGGTACGGCCCATCTCCCAAGCCCACCAACACCAGCAACAGGCTGGCGCTCCACCTGCGCACCCCCGCCATGGTCGCCGCGCTCTACGGCAGCACCACCGTCCTCTCCTACGTCCTCTCCATCGCCCCCTCCGAGGCCGCCCGCGCCTCCGCCTCCGACGGCGCCACCCCGCTCCTCCTCGCCCACCAGGGCCGCGCGCCCTCCGCGCCACACGCCGCCCGCCTCCTCCTCAGCGCCGGCGCCTCATCCTCCGACCTCCTCGCACTCGACCACCACCGCCGCCACCAAAACAGACTCCCCACCAGCCCTACCAAGAAACAACAACAACCAGACTCCTCCTCCTCGCCGGCGGAGGCCACCGCCAGGAGGACAACCAAAAAGGACTACTCCTCCGACTCGGCCCAGACGGAGGACATCAACGCGGGCGTGTTCGCCACCGACGACTTCCGCATGTACAGCTTCAAGGTGAACCCGTGCTCCCGCGCCTACACGCACGACTGGACCGAGTGCCCCTTCGCCCACCCGGGGGAGAACGCCCGCCGCCGCGACCCGCGCCGCGTCCCATACTCCTGCGTCCCCTGCCCGGACTTCCGCCGCGACCCGGCAGCATGCCGCAAGGGCGACGGCTGCGAGTACGCGCACGGCGTCTTCGAGTCATGGCTCCACCCGGCGCAGTACCGCACCAGGCTCTGCAAGGACGAGGTCGGCTGCCCCCGCCGCATCTGCTTCTTCGCGCACGGCACCCGCCAGCTCCGCGCCGTCAACCCCTCCGCCGCCTCCATGGCCTCGCCATCCCCGAGCTCCTCGCCTTCGCCGCCGCGCTCCTCCTCCTCCTCCTCCAGGCCGGCGCTCACCGCGTCGCTCAGCTCGCGGGAGCTCGACTTGGACGCCGACAACCAGAACCAGTACGCGCGCAGGATGATGATGGCCAGGGCCAACTCGCCGCCGGACTACTCGCCCGACCTCGTCGCCGCCTACGTGCAGGCGCTCTCCTCCCTGCAGCACCAGCAGCAGCAGCAACAGCAGCAGCAGCAGCAACAGCAACAGCAGCAGAGCAGCGCGCGCGGCAACACGAAGCCGCCCATGGGGATGGGGGGGCTGAGCGCCCGCGCCGCCGCCTTCACCAACCGCAGCCAGACCTTCGTGCACCGCTCCCCGTCCCCGGCGCGGTCGTTCAAGTCCCCGGCGCCGTCGTCGATGCTGGCGGACTGGGGGTCGCCGGACGGGAAGCTGGACTGGGGCGTGCAGGGCGCGGAGCTGCGCAAGTCCACGTCTTTCGGGGTCAGAAGCAGGAGCAACAGGGGCCAGGAGGACATGTACTCGTCGTGGATGAACGACGGCGGCAGCGACATGCTGGCGGCGCGGTGGTCGGACCTGGAGCAGATGGTCGCCTAGTTAATTAATTCACATTTTCGTTTCAGACTCCAGTATATAAGGAGAAAAAGAAATATGTAATCGTTCTTTGTTTTTTTTCAAACTTGTTGTGCTCGAACACTGATAAAAAGAAAATTTCACGCCCAATGATTCATGTGTCGTCGTCTTTGCCTCGTTCCAATTTTGTGCGGCCGCCCTGGATACGAAGCTGCTCAAAGAAAGTTGAATGAATGATTGATTGAGCACAATTTTAATTAAAATAAAAAAAGGACAAAACATATACTGTAGTAGAAGATGTCGACACGAGGAGGAGACTTTTCCTCCTAATGGATGGGATGTGATCGGCATTGAGTGAGTAGTGGATGATGAAGGTGAGGTCATTCATTCAACACCATACATACAAAAGTATATATCATCATATTGCTTTTGCTTCCTCCTTTTCTCAAATCAAATCAAATAAATAAAAAAAGGCACATCCTCTAACCAATTCATCCTCATCATAATTTTTCTCTTCTTCAATTCAATGACGAGCGAGACCTTTGCCTTTTATCTGCAAACTACCTTTCTCTCGCGCCCTCGTCCTCCTCCACCCTCTCTTTGTAGCCGTCGTATTAGCTTGTTGTCACTTTTGAGGCCATCAAGCCGGAAGGAGCGCTTCAACGCCTTGACCAAATAGTGCCTCTATGCCCGACTCGACACACGCTACTCGTAATGCATCGTATGTACCATTTGACCTTGTCTCGCCAATCCTTCTTCGTGTTTCCTTCCTCCTCTTCCCCTTCTCTTGCACCACCCATCTGCCCACCGTGACGATTGTTTGTGTGTGTCCAATCATTTGCGTTAGGTTTGTCTTTGATGAAAGTTATTATGAAAAGTGACACGTGGAGTTCAATGTCACACTAGGCTATAGAACCCGCTAGCTAGCTAAGACTGTGTGGATATGTGTGTGTCTGATCTAACAACATGTCCTTTTGTCTGGACTTCCACTTTCTATGAATTTCCTTTCATATTTAGTTGCCCGTGTGTTTCTTCTACTTTTCTCCTGCAACATACTAATTGTATTTGCAAACTATTGCAGGCTTTAACCTCTCTATGCAATTCGTTTCATTTTGTGCAATACCTTTATTTATATGAATACAAGTTGTTGAGAGCACTCTAAAGTGCAATCTAGCTACAATGCTAGAAACTAATGCTATCCTATCACCACGAGTATATGTATAGTAGTCAAGACCCACAATGCCACAACACTTTCTACAGTATGTATATGCATATTGATCTATGTTGATTTCATGCTCTTGCAAACCATTTTTTTTATGAACAAAAAGCTCAGAGTACCTCCAATTACATTTCGTCAAATCCTCTCACATAACGCCTTACATTTAATACAAAATTATGTTACATCTAAAACACAATTATGTAACGCCTTACATCTTCTAATTGAAGGAGTACCACAATTATACAAACAACTAATACGTGGCCTCCATCGGCACCATACCTTCTCACAGCAAGAGGCGTGTATGTTTTCCAATATCCTTAAACATATTAGGCCTCTCTCTTTTCGGCACATATGTCCACCCAACTATTACCTCCAGCACCGCACAACCCATCTTGCGAAGAAGCACTTGATCGGAATATCCTAGAGTGAGGACAAGGTGTTCACACGCGTCACCACCAACAAGGAAGAGCGCCAACTTCCGATCTAGCGAGATAGCTACCACGCTCCGAGTTAACGGGATGGACTCACCATCGCCGACTACCGTCGGACTGCCCGCTGATTCATATAGAACGATATGATCCTTGAAGTTTCCGGGAGTCGAAGCGGCTAGTCTTGAGATATTACATGGGCCCTTCAAAACATTGATTGCAATGATGGCTTCCACGGGTTCGTGAACCAGTGCACATAAAAACTCCACGTCACTCAGGAAACATACACACTGACCGTCATGGTTTGCTTGTATGTAGGGATGCAAACCCAATTGAATTCCGTTATGCCTTTACTGAAAACTCTATCTGCCCCTCCATCACACTTGATCTTTAAATCAGTCTCAAAATAAACGTTGTCTATTGGAACAAGCGTTCGACATGGATCTATCAAAGATAACATATCATCCTGCAAAAGGGTTCAGGGAAAGAAAACATGTCAAACACGCCTTACATTTCCAAGCAAAAACGGTGGAATGATATAATAAGCAGCAATTAACAAGGCGAGGAACAAAGATCAAGGTACATACGGGAGAGCTGATGAGCTGGGGATCATCCCTTTCACGCCTAAACAGATAGACGCATCTGTAGTCGACATAGTCCCTCGCTATAACGGTTCCAAACACGCTGATCGGATAGCCAACATCCGATTCACGCGCCTTGACAGAAATGACATTGAGGCAATATCGTTGGATCGACTCGGGTGAAGGTAACTTGTGGAGCGAGGGACCACGTTGGAAGCTAGCTGCACATGAATAAATAAAAGCCATGATAACAAATCAAAACCAACATGTAACACATGCATACTCATATATTGATATTGTGTCGTGCAGTGAAGACCTAGAAGAAGAAGAAGAAGTTTGATGATGGTGACAAAAAATTGTGGTATCGACACTCACACTCTTTGTCGAAGTCGAAGAAGGCTAGGTTCTCAAAGTTGTGGTATCGACTACACTTGAAAGCATTGAGCTTGGGTTCGTATTGGGTGAAGTCTTGGCAACAGACTATGTTAAGAGCCGCCAACGCCTTCTCCACCAACTTGAGGTCACGATTGGCGTCGTCGAAGACGGGATAATATTTGAGAAGGCATATGCTTCGGAGCGCCTCTATCCTGGCCGCATGTATTCCTTGGGATAGACGAGGTCATGGCACGGTCAAAGCTCATCTTCAGGTTTTGCAGTTCATAACCACGTTGGTATATACAGGTTGTCCACTGTGATCAACCTACGAAGTGGTAGGCCACTGCTCCCCTGACCCTGCTACATGCTACCTAGACAAAAGACACCAGGAAGCGGACAAGGACAAGAAAACTCACAGAAAATCATTGTGCGCATGCGCGGAAGAGTTCTCTCTCTTTATCTCTCATGTTCTTGCTAGCATTTGGGTTGTGTTGCAGAGAAAGAGGGACGCCGCAGATTGGACCGCCATTAGAGGGCTGGCTACTCCTTCGTTGAGAAAAAAGTGTGGGCTTTGAATGAGAGAGAACTTGGGGCTTAGAGAACAACTCGCTTTGAGAAACTGAAGGGAGAGAATCTGTGAGAGGAGTGAGAGAGAGAAACAGTGTCATTCTGAACTTGCTATTTTTTAACTTGAGTGTGAGAGTATGAGAGAAAGCCTTTTATTTTCGTAGGTAAAAGAGAGCTTGTGCAGCATATGAGAGGGTGAGAAAAGAGATAGCTTGTGTGAGAAAGATTGAGCATACATGTGACAGAACTTTGAAGGAGAGACATGCATGGACCTCATACAATAATGCTTTTTGTGCTGGGAGATCCTGGCACTGTGTGGAAAACAACAAAACCATACAGGTCTACTGCCGGCCACTATTCCTGGAGGAGGACCTACGAAGCAGACCTACAGAACTACTCCTACTAATCGAGAGTTTAAGCGCCCACAGGTTCTCCTCGCATCTCGAGACACACAACAGTGACGGATGGCCAAGATAGTAGGGCTCCGAAGCATATGCGTGAAAAATCCGCGTCCGTCGAAGACGCCCCTGATGTCGAGGATATGGCAGGTCTCGCGTGGCGACTTCCCCTTGATCTTGTCGGCGAGGGCCCGGCAGCTCAGGCCGAGGAGCCCTCGGACCTCGAGCTTCTCCGAAGCCTGCGATTTAACAGTAACTAGCACGATCAATATATATGCTTCAAAGCTCAAAAGTTGAATTGTCTCCAAAAAAAAACTCAAAAGTTGAAGTAAAAAAAATATGGTGCAAGCAAGCACATGATTAGTTGCTGGTTATGTGGTTGTAGAAGAGATGGAGAGGAAACAAATTGATTAATGAATCACCAGGATGAGATCGTAGAGGGTGTCGAGGTCGACGCTGCCGATGAACTCCGCGTCCCAATCGCCGCCGAGGGCCCGGTCGTCGTCGGTGGCAATGGCGTGCCTCTTGCAGTAGTGCAGAACCTTGGGTAGGACGTCGGCTCGGATGGAGCGGAGCAAGATATGGGTGTACTTGGTCTCGTCGCCGTCGGCGGGGACGATGTAGTTGTCGCGGTCGAGCTCCATCCTACGACGTAAGAAGGTGGAACCACGAAATCCACGCCCTCCTGGCTCCGCAGCGCCACCATCTCCATCCTCGTCGTCGTCGTCGTCGTCTCTTCCGCCGCCATGGATTCCTTGGATTTGTTTCTGCCTGCAAATTAAGTGCAGGGCTGCCTACAAGTACAATAGATTGCATAGAGTACCTAGCTGGACGTGGACTCCTACAACTACAATTCTATTCCATCTCGGACAAGGCCTCCGCTGTCCGCTCCGAATCCAATTACAGTACGACCTAGCAAGTACTCCTTTTTCTTTTCTTTTCTTTTCTTTTTTCTTTCGAAAAGGGGACTCTCGGCCTCTACATCAGAATGATACATACGTCCACACTTTATTAAATCGAAAATGTTAACGCCCACACGTGTGGGCGTTAACCAACTCGTCTACACGCCTCCATCACCATCTAGTAACTTCTGCACGAATCTTGGCACGAATTAGCTGATTTTTTATGCCACGTAGGACAACTCGCGTGTGTGGTGTGTGAGAGAGGTCACTCACACATCCGTTTACCACACGGAGGGGCCGGTGTGTGGGCGTTTAGCAGTTCGCCCACACACCAGTTTTCAGTCACGCACAAGGACTGGTGTGTGGGCGTTTGCCATCTCGCCCACACACCCGCCTCCTCTCCCACACCCAAGTTGTCAGTTGCCATGCGTTTTGCAGTGTACATGGCAACTGCCCTAGTATGATTGCAAGCAGATGGCAACTCTCTTTTTTTTTACCCGAACATGTCAGTTGCCATATGTTTTGCATGGTACATGACAAACTGCCCTAGCATGCACGTAAGCAGATGACAACTCTTTTTTTTAAATGGCAACTACCCTAGCATGCTTGTGAGCACATGGCAACTCTCTCTTTTACCCGAACATGTTTTTGCCATGCCTTTTTTGTAGCGCTACATGACAACTGTCTAGTGTTAGTAGGTGGCAACTCCTAAAGTTTTGAAATCATGGCAACTGCAGTAGACCAGACCACACATGGCAACAGCTGTAGTTGTCCAAAAAATGGCAATCTGGAACTTTGACCTGAGATGGCAACTGCAGTTAAGCAAACATGGCAACTGTAGTTGTCCGACATGGCAACCGTAGTTCAGCGACATGGCAACTGCACTTAAACGAACATGGACGAGGGTCCGGCCCGTGGCAACTGCGAGGCGCGCGGTAAAGTGTCACGTGGGGCCTGCGGGACCACGAGGTACGAGGCCTGACGTACCGCGCGTGTGGGCGTTATCTATTTCGCCCACACGCACGCGTGTAAGAGGGACCGGGAGGGAAAAAAGAGGCGTGTGGGCGCTAATTGTTTTGCCCACACACAGACGTGTGGGCTGGTCCTCTTAGACACCACAGAGAACGTGTGGGCAGATTTCTTAACGCCCATACGTGTGGCAGTTATCGGCGTCCTATTAAATAAACAAATAGTTCGACAAAGATCTTAACGCCACAAAGAGGTAAAGAAAAGCTCATACAGAGCCTAAAACAAGTGATCAAAAGTGCCGCAACCGGCCGACATAAACAAGGAAAGAAAACTAATTGCCTATCTTATTACATGACCGTCATCCAAATCGGTTGAATATATCCCGTGCTACCATCTCCCGCCGGATAGATCCAGTAACCAAACGCTCCCTGGCCTCTGTCGGAGTGGGTAGTGACCACATACGGATCAACTCAGTGGCTCGGAAGATAACCTGCAAAAAGTGAAAGTTTGTTGCTCTGTTAAAAACCATATCATTTCTGCAGTTCCATACTGCCCACAATAAAGCACATACTCCTACGCGAATATGTCACGCTGTATCGGCCTCTATCCCATTAAGCCACGTTCCAAATAATGTGTTGATGAAATTCGGAGGAGTAATATTAAAGGCTATGTGCACCGTCTGCCATAGCACTTTTGCCAGCGGGCAGTCAAGAAAGAGGTGTTTGATAATTTCATCTTGATCACAAAAGCTACATCTAGTAGATCCTGTCCAGTTGCGCTTTGTCAGATTGTCCTTGGTTAAAATGACTTGTTTATGTACAAACCACATAAACACTTTAATTTTCAGGGGAACTTTAACTTTCCAAACATGTTTGGAACTAGGAATGGAACTAGAGTTTATAACATCGAGATACATCGATTTAACTGTAAACTCCCCATTCGTAGTAAGCTTCCATCGCAACTGATCGGTCTGTTGAGACAGTTGGACCTCCATCAATCTACTCACTAAATGGAGCCAAACTTCACAACGGTTACAGATGACCCACAAGTATAGGGGATCTATCGTAGTCCTTTCGATAAGTAAGAATGTCGAACCCAACGAGGAGCAGAAGGAAATGATAAGCGGTTTCCAGCAAGGTATTCTCTGCAAGTACTGAAATAAGTGGTAACAGATAGTTTTGTGATAGGATAATTTGTAACGAGCAACAAGTAACAAAAGTAAATAAAGTGCAGCAAGGTGGCCCAATCCTTTTTGTAGCAAAGGACAAGTCTGGACAAACTCTTATATAGAGAAAAGCGCTCCCGAGGACACATGGGAATACCGTCAAGCTAGTTTTCATCACGTTCATATGATTCGCATTCGGTACTTTGATAATTTGGTATGTGGGTGGACCGGTGCTTGGGTATTGTCCTTACTTGGACAAGCATCCCACTTATGATTAACCTCTATTGCAAGCATCCACAACTACAACAAAAGTATTAAGGTAAACCTAACCATAGCATGAAACATGTGGATCCAAATCAGAAGCAACACATAAACTAGGGTTTAAGCTTCTGTCACTCTAGCAACCCATCATCTACTTATTACTTCCCAATGCCTTTCTCTAGGCCCAAATAATGGTGAAGTGTTATGTAGTCGACGTTCACATAACACCACTAGAGGAGAGACAACATACATGTCATCAAAATATCGAACGAATATCGAACGAATACCAAACTCACATGACTACTAATAGCAAGACTTCTCCCATGTCCTCAGGAACAAACGTAACTACTCACAAAGCATATTCATGTTCATAATCAGAGGGGTGTTAATATGCATATAGGATCTGAACATATGATCTTCCGCCAAATAAACCAACTAGCATCAACTACAAGGAGTAATTAACACTACTAGCAACCTACTAGTACCAATCCCGGCCTTGGAGACAAGAATTGGATACAAGAGATGAACTAGGGTTTTGAGAGGAGATGGTGCTGATGAAGATGTTGATGAGAGGAGCGTTGGTGATGACGATGGCGATGATTTCCCCCTCCCGGGGGGAAGTTTCCCCGGCAGAACAGCTCCACCAGAGCCCTAGATTGGTTCTGCCAAGGTTCTGCCTCGTGACGGCGGAGTTTCGTCCGAGAAGATGGCTTCTTATTTTTTTCCCCATCGAAAGACTTCATATAGCAGAAGATGGCAACCAGAGGGCCACCAGGGGGCCCACGAGGTAGGGGGCGCGCCCAGGGGGTAGGGCGCGCCCAGGGGGTAGGGCGCGCCCCCCACCCTCGTGGGCAGGGTGTGGCCCCCCTGGTGAACTTCTTCCGCTGAGTATTTTTTATATATTCTGAAAACGTCTTCCGTGAAGTTTCAGGACTTTTGGAGCTGTGCAGAATTGGTCTCTAATATTTGCTCCTTTTCCAGCCCAGAATCCCAGCTGCCGGCATTCTCCCTCTTTATGTAAACCTTGTAAAATAAGAGAAAATAGGCATAAGTATTGTGACATAATGTGTAATAACAGCCCATAATGCAATAAATATTGATATAAAAGCATGATGCAAAATGGACGTATCAACTCCCCCAAGCTTAGACCTCGCTTGTCCTCAAGCGAAAGCCGAAATTGAAAAATATGTCCACATATTTAGAGATAGAGGTGTCGATAAAAATAAAATACGGACATGATGGCATCATGATCATTATTATAATTCTTGTCATATAATCTCTTATGCTAGAGTAATAATTCAATCACAATTTTAAATATGAATCGTAAACTTCATTGAAAACTAACAAACTATAATCTCAGTCATTGGAGCAATTGCAATTTATCATAACATAGGAAAGAGTCAATGTATAAGAGCTTTTCATCAAGTCCACATACTCAACTATCATATAGTCTTTCATAATTGCTGACACTCACGCAATGCTGACACTCACTCAATACTTATGGGTATGGAGTTTTAATCGGACACAGAGAAAAAATAGGGGCTTATAGTTTTGCCTCCCAACGTTTTACCTCAAGGGTAATGTCAACAATAATAGTTCATGAAAACTCACATCCAATTAGCCATATATACCAGGATCATTCCAACATATTGTGCTTGCCAAACGATAAAATGTAAAAAGGAAGGGTGAAGATCACCATGACTCTTATGCAAGGTAGGAGATAAAAGTAAAAGATAGGCCCTTCGCAGAGGGAAGCAGAGGTTGTCATGCGCTTTTATGGTTGGATGCACAAAATCTTAGTGCGAAAGAACGTCACTTTATATTGCCACTTGTGATATGGACCTTTATTATGCAGTTTGTCGCTTTTATTTCTTCCATATCACACGATCGTATAAAGCTTATTTTCTCCCACACTAATAAGTCATACATATTTAGAGAGCAATTTTTATTGCTTGCACCGATGACAACTTACTTGGAGGATCTTACTCAATCCATACGTAGGTATGATGGACTCTCATGACAAAACTGGTTTAAGGGTATTTGGAAGCACAAGTAGTATCTGTACTTGGTGCGATGAATTTGGCTAGCATGAGGGAGAAAGGCAAGCTCAACATGTTGGAGGATCCAAGACAATATAATTTATCTCAGATGTAAGAAAACATAACCCATTACGTTGTCTTCCTTGTCCAACGTCAACTCTTTAGCATGTCATATTTTAATGAGTGCTCACAATCATAAAAGATGTCCAAGATAGTATATTTATATGTGAAGACCTCTCTTTCTTTATTACTTCCTATTAATTGCAATCATGACCAAAACTATGTTTGTCAACTCTCAACAACTTTTATTCATCATACTTTCTCTATGTGAGCTCATTACTCTCCATAAGATCCATATGATCTCTTTGTTTCCTTTTTTATTTATTTCTCTTTTCTTTTATTCACTTAGGATCATGGCAAAATAATCAAGCCCTTGACTCAACACTAATCTTTATTATATAGCTCACGGACTCGATTACATAGAGGGATCATAAAGCAATACTCAAAACTAGATCATGCCATAAACTTTATTCTACTAGATCAAGATAATATCAAAAGGATCAAACTAAGAAAACGGTAAAGATAAAAGTGATGGTGATACGATACCGGGGCACTCCCCCAAGGTTGGCAGTTGCCAAGGGGAGTGCCCATACCCATGTGATTATGTTTCTCTTTTGGGGGATGGTGATGTGATGTTCTTGGCGATGATGCCCCTCAAGATATGATTCTCCTCCTCGAGCTTGTTGACTTGCTGCTTGAGGTCCATTATTTCCTTTCGGAGTTTTCCTGTAACAGCCAAAGCTCCCTGCACCCAAGAATACTTGATGTTCCTTCTTGACTTCTACCTCCGCTGATTTCAGCATTGAGAATAACTCAGGAATGGTCTTTTGCATCCCCTGCATGTTGAAGTTCATCACAAAGCTCTTGTAGCTTGGTGGAAGCGACTGGAGGATTCTGTCAATGACCGCATCATCCGGGAGATTAACTCCCAGCTGAGACAAGCGGTTATGTAACCCAGACATAGTGAGTATGTGCTCACTGACAGAACTATTTTCCTCCATCTTACAGCTGAAGAACTTATCAGAGACTTCATATCTCTCGATCCGGGCATGAGCTTGAAAAACCATTTTCAGCTCTTCGAACATCTCATATGCTCCATGTCTCTCAAAACGCTTTTGGAGCCCCGGCTCTAAGCTGTAAAGCATGCCGCACTGAACGAGGGAGTAGTCGTCAACACGTGTCTGCCAAGCGTTCATAACGTCTTGGTTCTGTGGGACGGGTGGATCACCTAGCGGTGCTTGTAGGACATAATCTTTCTTGGCAGCTATGAGGATGATCCTCAGGTTCCGGACCCAGTCCGTATAGTTGCTGCCATCGTCTTTCAGCTTGGTTTTCTCTAGGAACGCGTTGAAGTTGAGGACTACGTTGGCCATTTGATCTACAAGACATATTGCAAAGATTTTAGACTAAGTTCATGATAATTAAGTTCATCTAATCAAATTATTAATGAACTCCCACTTAGATTAGACATCCCTCTAGTCATCTAAGTATTACATGATCCGAGTTAACTAGGCCGTGTCCGATCATCACGTGAGACGGACTAGTCAACGTCGGTGAACATCTTCATGTTGATCGTATCTTCTATACGACTCATGCTCGACCTTTCGGTCTTCTGTGTTCCGAGGCCATGTCTATACACATGCTAGGCTCGTCAAGTTAACCCTAAGTGTTTTGCATGTGTAAAACTGTCTTACACCCGTTGTATGTGAACGTAAGGATCCATCACACCCGATCATCACGGCGTGCTTAGAAACGACGAACTTTAGCAACGGTGCACAGTTAGGGGAGAACACTTCTTGATATTGTTATGAGGGATCATCTTATTTACTACCGTCGTTCTAAGTAAACAAGATGCAAAAACATAATAAACATCACATGCAATCAAATAATAAATGTGACATGATATGGCCAATATCACATAGCTCCTTTGATCTCCATCTTGGGGCTCCATGATCATCTTGTCACCGGCTTGACACCATGATCTCCATCATCATGATCTCCATCATCGTGTCTCCATGAAGTTGCTCGCCAACTATTACTTCTACTACTATGGCTAACGCGTTTAGCAATAAAGTAAAGTAATTTACATGGCGTTCCTCGATGACACGCAGGTCATATAAAAGAATAAAGACAACTCCTATGGCTCCTGCCGGTTGTCATACTCATCGACATGCAAGTCGTGATTCGTATTACAATAGCATGAACATCTCATACATCACATATAGATCATTCATCATTCATCACAACTTTGGCCATATCATATCACAAACCACTTGCTGCAAAAACAAGTTAGACGTCCTCTAATTGTTGTTGCAAGTTTTACGTGGCTGATTTAGGGTTCTAGCAAGAACGTCTTCTTACCTACGTTAAAGCCACAACATGATTTGTCAACTTCTATTTACCCTTCATAAGGACCCTGTTCATCGAATCCGCTCCAACTAAAGTGGGAGAGACAGACACCCGCCAGCCACCTTATGCAACTAGTGCATGTTAGTCGGTGGAACCGGTCTCACGTAAGCGTACGTGTAAGGTTGGTCCGGGCCGCTTCATCCCACAATACCGCTGAAGCAAGAAAATACTAGTAACGGCAAGAAAGTTGACAAATCTACGCCCACAACTAATTGTGTTCTACTCGCGCAAGAAGAACTACGCATAGACCTAGCTCATGATGCCACTGTTGGGGAACGTTGCAGAAAACAAAAAATTTCCTACTCGTTTCACCAAGATCATCTAGGAGTTCATCTAGCAACGAGTCATTGGATGCATCTACATACCTTTGTAGATCGCGCACGGAAGCGTTCAAAAGAACGGTGATGATGTAGTCGAACACGACGTGATTCAAATCACCGATGACCAAGCGCCGAACGGACGGCACCTCCGCGTTCAACACACGTACGGGACGGGAGACGTCTCCTCCTTCTTGATCCAGCAAGGGGAAAGGAGAGGTTGATGAAGATCCAGCAGCACGACGGCGTGGTGGTGGATGCAGGGCGTCACAGTAGCAGGGCTTCGCCTATACTACGTGAGAGAGAGACGTAACGGGGAGAGAAGGAGGCGCCAGGGGCTGGGTGTGAAGTCCCTCCTCTCCCCCACTATATATAGGGGTGCTAGGGGGGCGCCGGCCCTAGTAGATGAGATCTACTAGGGGGGGCGGCGGCCTAGGGTGGGGGGCTTGCCCCCCAAGCAAGGGGACGCCCCTTCTAGGGTTTCCCCTCAACCCTAGCCGCATGGGCCCTAGGGGGTGTGGCGCCCCAGCCCACTATGGGCTGGGTTCCCTCCTATTTCAGCCCATGGGGCCCCTCGGGATAGGTGGCCCCACCCGGTGGACCCCCGGGACCCTTCCGGTGGTCCCGGTACAATACCGGTGACCCCGAAACTTGTCCCGATGGCCGAAACAGCACTTCCTATATATAATTCTTTACCTCCAGACCATTCGGTAACTCCTCGTGACGTCCGGGATCTCATCCGGGACTCCGAACAATATTCGGGTTACTGCATATACATATCTTCACAACCCTAGCGTCACTGAACCTTAAGTGTGTAGACCCTACGGGTTCGGGAGACAAGCAGACATGACCGAGACGACTCTCCGGTCAATAACCAACAGCGGGATCTGGATACCCATGTTGGCTCCCACATGCTCCACGATGAACTCATCGGATGAACCACGATGTCGAGGATTCAATCAACCCCGTATGCAATTCCCTTTGTCAATCGATATGTTACTTGCCCGAGATTCGATCGTCGGTATCCCAATACCTCGTTCAATCTCGTTACCGGCAAGTCACTTTACTCGTACCGTAATGCATGATCCCGTGACCAGACACTTGGTCACTTTGGGCTCATTATGATGATGCATTACCGAGTGGGCCCAGTGATACCTCTCCGTCATACGGAGCGACAAATCCCAGTCTTGATCCATGTCAACCCAACAGACACTTTCGGAGATACCCGTAGTATACCTTTATAGCCACCCAGTTACGTTGTGACGTTTGGTATACCCAAAGCACTCCTACGGTATCCGGGAGTTACATGATCTCACGGTCTAAGGAAAAGATACTTTGACATTGGAAAACTCTAGCAAATGAACTATACGATCTTGTGCTATGTTTAGGATTGGGTCTTGTCCATCACATCATTCTCCTAATGATGTGATCTCGTTATCAATGACATCCAATGTCCATAGTCAGGAAATCACGACTATCTGTTGATCAACGAGCTAGTCAACTAGAGGCTTACTAGGGACATGTTGGTGTCTGTTATTCACACATGTATTACGATTTCCGGATAACACAATTATAGCATGAATAAAGAAAATTATCATGAACAAGGAAATATAATAATAATGCTTTTATTATTGCCTCTAGGGCATATTTCCAACACTTTGGATTTGTGCCTTCGAAGTTGTTGATTTTTATGGCACCGGAACGATAGACCTCCTCGATAACGTAAGGACCTTCCCATTTAGAGAGAAGTTTTCCTGCAAAAAATCTTAAACGAGGATTGTATAGCAATACATAATCACCTACATTAAACTCACACTTTTGTATCCTTTTATCATGCCATCTTTTAACTTTTTCTTTAAACAACTTGGCATTTTCGTAAGCTTGGGTTCCCCATTCATCAAGTGAGCTAATATCAAATAACCTCTTCTCACCGGCAAGTTTAAAATCATAATTGAGTTCTTTAATAGCCCAATAAGCCTTATGTTCTAGTTCGAGAGGTAAGTGACATGCTTTTCCATAGACCATTTTATACAGAGACATACCCATAGGATTTTTATATGCAGTTCTATAGGCCCATAATGCATCATCAAGTTTCTTGGACCAATTCTTTCTAGACCTATTAACAGTCTTTTGCAAAATTAATTTGACCTCTCTATTACTCAATTCTACTTGACCACTAGACTGAGGGTGATAAGGGGATGCAATTCTATGATTAACATCATACTTACCAAGCATTTTACGGAAAGCACCATGAATAAAATGTGAACCACCATCAGTCATTAAATATCTATGGACTCCAAACCTTGGAAAAATAACTTCTTTAAGCATTTTAATAGAAGTGTTATGATCAGCACTACTAGTTGGAATAGCTTCTACCCACTTAGTAACGTAATAAACAGCAACTAAAATATGTGTATAACCATTAGAGGAAGGAAAAGGTCCCATATAGTCAAAGCCCCAAACATCAAATGGTTCAATAACGAGTGAATAGTTCATAGGCATTTCTTGACGTCTACTAATATTACCAATTCTTTGACATTCATCACAAGATAAAACAAACTTACGGGCATCCTTGAAGAGAGTAGGCCAATAAAAACCAGATTGCAATACCTTATGTGCAGTTCTATCTCCAGCATGGTGTCCTCCATAAGCTTCGGAGTGACACTTGCGTAGGATCTGTTCCTGTTCATGCTCAGGTACACAACGTCTAATAACACCATCTACTCCTTCTTTATAAAGATGTGGGTCATCCCAAAAGTAATGCCTCAAATCATAGAAGAACTTTTTCTTTTGCTGGTATGTGAAACTAGGTGGTATAAACTTAGCAACAATGTAATTAGCATAATCAGCATACCATGGAGCAGTATGAGAAGGATTTATGACATTTAATTTCTCATCAGGAAAGCTATCATCAATAGGTAATGGGTCATCAAGCACATTTTCTAACCTAGACAAGTTGTCTGCAACGGGGTTCCCAGCTCCCTTTCTATCAACAATATGCAAGTCAAATTCTTGTAGCAATAGAACCCATCTAATAAGTCTAGGTTTAGCATCTTTCTTTTCCATAAGATATTTAATAGCAGCATGATCAGTGTTAATAGTTACTTTAGAATCAACATATAAGGTCTGAACTTATCACAAGAAAATACAACTGCTAAGAATTCTTTTTCAGTAGTAGCATTTCTTTGAGCATTGTCTAGGGTTTTACTAGCATATTGAATAATGTTTAATTTCTTATCAACTCTTTGCCCTAGAATAGCACTGAGGGAGTCCTGGATTAGGGGGTGTCCGGATGGCCGGACTATACCTTCAGCCGGACTCCTAGACTATGAAGATACCAGATTGAAGACTTCGTCCCGTGTCCGGAAGGGACTTTCCTTGGCGTGGAAGGCAAGCTTGGCGATACGGATATGTAGATCTCCTACCATTGTAACCGACTTTGTGTAACCCTAACCCTCTCTGGTGTCTATATAAACCGGAGGGTTTTAGTCCGTAGGACAACATATAGAACAACAATCATACCATAGGCTAGCTTCTAGGGTTTAGCCTCTCCGATCTCGTGGTAGATCTACTCTTGTACTACCCATATCATCAATATTAATCAAGCAGGACGTAGGGTTTTACCTCCATCAAGAGGGCCCGAACCTGGGTAAAACTTCGTGTCCCTTGCCTCCTGTTACCATCCGGCCTAGACGCACAGTTCGGGACCCCCTACCCGAGATCCACCGGTTTTGACACCGACATTGGTGCTTTCATTGAGAGTTCCTCTGTGTCGTCGCCGTTAGGCTTGATGGCTCCTACGATCATCAATAGCGATGCAGTCCAGGGTGAGACCTTCCTCCCCGGACAAATCTTCGTCTTCGGCGGCTTCGCACTGCGGGCCAATTCACTTGGCCATCTGGAGCAGATCGAAAGCTATGCCCCTGGCCGTCAGGTCAGATTTGGAAGTTTAAACTACACGGCTGACATCCGCGGGGACTTGATCCTCGACGGATTCAAGCCACTGCCGAGCGTGCCGCACTGTCACGACGAGTATGATCTAGCTCTGACGTCGAACAGTGCCGTGGAGGCCGCACCCGCATCGGCTTCGACCCTTAATTCGGAGCCAACTGCGCCGATCGAGGATGGGTGGTTGGACGCCGCCTCGAGGGCTGCGGTCCCAACGGCGATCGAGCCGAACACCAGCCCCGCACTCCGCGAGACTCGTGACTCCAAGAAGCCGGACTCCTCTCCGGACTCCGAACCCTCCGCGCCCCTGCCGATGGAATCCGATTGGGCGCCGATCATGGAGTTTACTGCCACGGACATCTTTCAGCACTCGCCTTTCGGCGATATTCTGAAGACACTAAAGTCTCTCTCTTTATCAGGAGAGCCCTGGCCGGACTACGGTCAGCAAGGTTGGGATACGGACCATGAAGAAATTCAAAGCCCACCCACCACCCACTTTGTAGCCACTGTCGACGATTTAACCGACATGCTCGACTTCGACTTCGAAGACATCGACGGTATGGACGCCGATGCAGGAGACGATGAAGAACTAATGCCTATTGGGCCCTGGAAAGCCACCTCTTCATATGACATATACATGGTGGACACCCCAAAAGAAGGAGATGGCGATGGAACAGCGGAGGATGACCCCTCCAAGAAAAAGCCTAAGCGCCGGTGTCAGCGGCGCCGTTCAAAATCCCGCCAAAGCAAATACGGTGACTCCAGCACAGGAGGTAATAATACTTCGGAGAGTGCCGAAGAAAACCCCCTCCAGCAAGATTCAGCACGGGAGGATGGAGAAGCCAACCCTCATGAGAGAGCGGCAGACAGAGAGGTCGAGGACGATAACTATACGCCTCCCTCCGAAGACGAGGCAAGCCTCGACGACGACGAATTCGTCATGCCAGAGGATCCCGTCAAGCAAGAGCGTTTTCAACGCAGGCTTATGGCCACGGCAAGAAGCCTCAAGAAAAAACAGCAACAGCTTAGAGCTGATCAAGATTTGCTAGTCGACAGATGGACTGAAGTCCTTGCGGCCGAAGAGCATAAACTCGAACGCCCCTCCAAGAGCTACCCAACGCGCAGGTTGCTACCCCGATTAGAGGAGGAAGCACTTAAACCTACATCACCAGCACTTGATACGGCCGACCGGCCACCTCGTGGCCGCGACAGAGAGGTCTCTCGGCCCTCCACTCAAGCCGCACCCCGTACCAAGGCACGGGAAAATGCGCCAGACCTGCGAGATATGTTGGAGGACAAGGCAAGGCAAACAAGATCGATCTACGGATCGCGTGGGCGCCCCACGACTCGAGACGGTAACCGTCACGCCGTACACAAATCCGGTAGGGCCGAACACAGTAGACAAAGCTCATTAGAGCTACGTCGTGATATAGCCCAGTACAGAGGCGCCGCACACCCACTATGCTTCACAGACGAAGTAATGGATCATCAAATCCCCGAGGGTTTCAAACCCGTAAACATCAAATCATATGATAGCACTACAGATCCTGCGGTATGGATCGAGGATTATCTCCTTCATATCCACATGGCCCGCGGCGATGATCTCCACGCCATCAAATACCTCCCACTCAAGCTTAAAGGACCAGCTCGGCATTGGCTTAACAGCTTGCCAGCAGGATCAATCGGTTGTTGGGAGGACCTGGAAGCCGCATTCCTCGATAATTTCTAGGGCACTTATGTGCGACCACCAGACGTCGATGACCTAAGCCACGTAATTCAGCAGTCAGAGGAATCGGCCAGGCAATTCTGGACACGGTTCCTAACAAAGAAAAATCAAATAGTCGACTGTCCGGACACAGAGGCCCTAGCAGCCTTCAAGCACAATATCCGTGATGAGTGGCTTGCCCGGCACCTTGGACAGGAAAAGCCGAAATCTATGGCAGCACTCACGACACTCATGACCCGCTTTTGCGCGGGAGAAGACAGCTGGCTCGCTCGTAGCAACAATATGACCAAGAACCCTGGTAATTCGGATACCAGGGACAGTAGTGGCAGGTCGCGTCGCAACAAGCAGAAGCGCCGCATTAACGGCGATGTAACACCCCAGATGTAACTTTCCCTATTTGTGCTCCAACTCTTGTCGTTTCCGGCGTTAAGTTATATTTATTTCCTCGGGTTCGGGTTTTGTCTCCGTGTGTTGTTGTCTTTGTCATGCATCTCATAACATGTCATCATGTGCATTGCATTTGCATACGTGTTCATCTCATGCATTCGAGCATTTTCCCCGTTGTCCGTTTTGCATTCCGGCGCTTCGTTCTCCTCCAGTGGCCATTTCTAGCTTTCTTTCGTGTGTGGGGATTAAACATTTCCAGATTGGACCGGGACTTGCCAAGCGGCCTTGGTTTACTACCGGTAGACCGCTTGTCAAGTTTCGTATCATTTGGACTTCGTTTGATACTCCAACGGTTAACCGAGGGACCGAAAAGGCCTCGTGTGTGTTGCAGCCCAACACCCCTCCAATTTGGCCCAAAACCCACCAAACTCTGCTCCATGTCCTAGAGCGTTCGATCACGATCGCGTGGCCGAAAACCGCACCTCATTTGGACTCTCCTATCTCTCTCTATGCCTATATATACACCCCCCATTCCAAATTCCGGATCCTCCTCGTCCCAAACCCTAAAGTCCGTCTCCGCCGCCGCCGGACACCGTCCGACCCAGCCGCCCGCCGCCACGTGTCCCCCCGCGGGACCACTTCGTCGCCCGCGCCACCGGCCCGCGGAGGCCCAGGTCAGGCCCTCCGTCGCTCCCTCCCGGGCCGAGGCGCTCGCCCGCGCGCGCCGCCGTCACCTTCCTCCCGCCGCCATCGAGACGTCCGGCCGCCGCCGCACCGGAACCGTGCCACCGCCGCGCCGGGACCTCGCCTCCGCCCGCCGGCCCTCGTCTCCGCCCGCCGCCTCCAGCCGCCACCGCGACGCCGCCTCCGCAGCGCCGCCCGCCCGCAGCCGCCGCCGCGGCCGACTCCGGCCGCCATCGTCCATCGTCGCCGGCGACCTCCCTCCGGCCGTCGTTGTCCTCTCCGGCGAGATCCGGTGGATCGGGACGAGATCCACCGGGATCTCATCCAAACGCAGCCCCGCGCTGCCCGGATCCCTCCGTCCCGGGATATCCTCGTCCCGTTGACTTTTTGCAGGGTATAAAATTTGTCTAAGTCCCGAAATTCTTGATCCATATGCTCCTGTTCAAGGCTCCGTAACTTTGCATCCGTAGCTCCGATTCATGCATATAGCATATCAAAATGTTCATCTCAGAGAGTACATCATTTCATTCCATTGCATCATTTTCATTTGAGCTAATATTGATGCCCGAAATGTTGTTAGAAGAGGGCTACTTGAGTTAATTGTCAGATCTGTTACTCCGTTTAGCACTTTTGTCATTTTTGCCATGATTAATGTGTGCATGCTATGCCCGTGAGTTCTTCATATGTTTTGTTAAGGGTTTTGTCATCTTTCCAGAGGTGCAACCCATGTATTTTTAGGATGTGTGTGGTGACTTGTGCAAGCTTGCAAAGTGGTGCACTTGCTAATTCTGTTTTCAGGGACTTAGTGATTTCACCAAGTTCTGGAGCTATTTATCTCACGATGCCATATGTTCATGTTGTTTCCTAGTGATCCGTGCCTCTTTTGAGGATGATCAGTAAGGGAGTTTTGTTAATATTATAGTGCTCTATCCATCCATGTCTTTGTTTGCAATTATGGAGCACCCTAGCTTGATTCAATCGAGCTCTACTTTTGCTTCGTTGTGAATCTGGGCAGATCGTCAACTTGTTTGCGATTTTGCCGATGTTATTGTAGTTGATCCGTGCATGCTATGCCATTGTTCTTGCCATGTCTAGCTTGTATTTTGTGCCTTCTTAAGGGATGTATGCTTGTCTTGCCATGACTTGCACCGTGGTGAGTGCATCGAGCTCGTAAACATGCCTTCGTGAGTTATATTTCAGCATGTCCCAGTTTTCACCAAGTCTGAGAACTGATTATGTTTTTGCTATGTTCGTGTGCTTGTTAGTATATTTTGTGATCCCTTTTGGCTCAAGGTCACTAAGGGACTTTTGTTAAACTTGTTGAGAAGCTCCATGCCATGTCTTTCTTTGTCATGTTCAGGTCCTGTAACATGTTGTTTTGTTGCTCCGAAGAGGGCTATATGATCTGAAATTCCAGACAAGTGTTAATTTCACTAAGTCTGAGATCTGTTTTACCATTTGCGTTTTTGCCATGCTTGTTTGAACCTGTTAATGGATGAATTGGCCGTAGCTCAGTGCTAGACTTTTGTTAAGCATCTTGTGTGCATCCCTTCCATGTATTTTGTTGTCATGTTTGGGTGCTGTAGCATGTTCATCTCATTGCATTTAGATGCCTAGCTGTAAATCGCAGCTCAGTGTCATTTTTGAAACGCTTGCCATTTCCAAACCGTAACTCCGATTCCGGAGTTCTTTATATCGTTTTCAAGCGATTTCATCTCATCTTTCCAGTGGCACACTTGGATTTCCAAGTTGAGGCCAGGTTCATGCATTTCCTGTCATATCTTGCATTTTGCATCCCGCATCGCATCCCGCATAGCATATCATCATTTCATCATATTGCTTGGTCTTGCACGTGGTTGATTGTATCCTTGTTGCTTGTTTGTATTGTTTGGGTAGAGCCGGAAGACGATATCGCTAACGAGGAGCCCGTTGAGTTTGCTCTTGAGGATTCAGTCAACTCTGACAACTGTGCAGGCAAGATGATCATACCCTCGAAATCACTACTATCTTTGCTATGCTAGTTTGCTCGCTCTTTTGCTATGCCATTGCTACGATGCCTACCACTTGCTTGCAAGCCTCCCAAATTGCCATGTCAAACCTCTAACCCACCATTGTCCTAGCAAACCGTTGATTGGCTATGTTACCGCTTTGCTCAGCCCCTCTTATAGCGTTGCTAGTTGCAGGTGAAGATTGGAGGCCGTTCCTTGTTGGAACATCTTTTATTTACTTGTTGGGATATCATTATATTGTCTTGTTATCTTAATGCATCTATATACATGGTAAAGGGTGGAAGGCTCGGCCTCTCGCCTAGTGTTTTGTTCCACTCTTGCGCCCTAGCTTCCGTCATATCGGTGTTATGTTCCCGGATTTTTGCGTTCCTTACGCGGTTGGGTTATAATGGGAACCCCTTGATAGTTCGCCTTGATTAAAGCTTTTCCAGCAATGCCCAACCTTGGTTTTACCATTCGCCACCTAGCCTCTTTTTCCCTTGGGTTACCGGAGCCCAAGGGTCATCTTATTTTAACCCCCCCCCAGGCCAGTGCTCCCTCTGAGTGTTGGTCCGAACTGAGCTGCCTGCGGGGCCACCTCGGGGAAACTTGAGGGTTGGTTTTACTCGTAGCTAGTCTCATCTGAGTGTTATCGAGGAGGTCTATCGTTCCGGTGCCATAAAAATCAACAATTTCGAAGGCACAAATCCGAAGGTGGTGAACGGTCAAAGAATCAAACATTATATCTCAAGTAGTCCCATAAATGTTGAAACCAATGTTATTGAAACCATAACCCTGGAGGAATACATAAGGGACACTTTCCGGGACGTTTCAGACTCCGAAAAGGAATAGGTATGTGGTACGGTAAGTAAACCGACTCCAAAACAGTTTTTATGGCAATATTTCTCCGTTTTGGAATATTTAGAAAAATAGAAAAATAAGAAGCAGTCCGGGAAGGACACGAGGCTCCACGAGGGTGGAGGGCGCGCCCTACCCTACTAGGTGCGCCCCCCTACCTCGTGGGCACCTCGTGTGCTTTCCGGACTCTGTTTTCTTGCATGTTACATATTTTGGTCAGTAAAAATTCATTATATAATCTCCCGAAGGTTTTGACTCCTGTATCACGCAAATATCTTTTGTTTTCATTTCGAGCTGTTTTTCTGACAGATCTAGATCATCATGACGTCTCCAAGCGCCCCCAAGGATAAGTTCTTCGAGAAGGTTATCAACCCTTACCTCGCGGAGGGTTGCTGCACATCCGCGATGTTGAGGGACTGAAGGGGACCGGAAGCCTGGAGACGAGGCTCGAAGCAATGGAGCAACAAGTTTTCAAGTGCCAGGGGATGGTGGAACGTGGACTCAACTCCAACCACATGATGATCGCGGAGTTCACCAACAACCACAAGCTGGATGCCAAGAACATTGGGGAGACCATCTTCAAGCTTCACGAGAAGATCGAGCACCTTCAAGCCCAAATCTATGACCTGCAAAACCAAAACTATGAGTATGAATATAGATTCAAAAGGATGAGTTTGGCTGCAGATTTGAGGATCTCGGAGACTCGATCATCCTTCTATGATGGTGAGCCTATGCCTTGGAAGATGGACGACAAGCCCGCATCATCAACAACCCCACCTTCTTCACCAGTGAAGGAGACATAATCACATGGGTATGGGCACTCCCCTTGGCAAACTGCCAAGCTTGGGGGAGATGCCCCGGTATCGTATCACCAACCACATCTCCTATCTTTACCCTTTTTCTTAGTTAAATCCTATTAGGTATTATCTTGATCTAGTAGAATAAAAGTTTATGGCATGATCTATTTTTGAGTTTTGCTTTATGATCCCTCTTTGTAATCGAGTCCGTGAGCTATATAATAAAGATTAGTGTTGAGTCAAGGGCTTGATTATTTTGCCATGATCTTGAGTGAATAAAAGAAAAGAGAAAAGAATAAAAAGAAATAAAAGAGATCATATGGATCTTATGGAGAGTAATGAGCTCACATATAAAGAGTATGATGATTAAAAGTTGTTGAGAGTTGACAAACATAGTTTTGGTCATCGTTGCAATTAATAAGAAGTAATAAAGAAAGAGAGGTATTCACATATAAATACACTATCTTGGACATCTTTTATGATTGTGAGCACTTGTTAAAATATGACATGCTAAAGAGTTGACGTTGGACAAGGAAGACAACGTAATGGGTTATGTTTTCTTACATCTGAGATAAATTATATTGTCATGGATCATCCAACATGATTGAGCTTGCCTTTCCCCCTCATGCTAGCCAAATTCTGTGCACCAAGTAGAGATACTACTTGTGCTTCCAAACACCCTTAAACCAGTTTTGCCTGAGAGTCCACCATACCTACCTATGGATTGAGAAAGATCCTCCAAGTAAGTTGTCATCGGTGCAAACAATAAAAATTGCTCTCTAAATATGTATGACTTATTAGTGTGCGAGAAAATAAGCTTTATACGATCGTGTGATATGGAAGAAATAAAAGCGTCAGACTGCATAATAAAGGTCTAAAGGAAATATGCCCTAGAGGCAATAATAAAGTTATTATTTATTTCCTTATATCATGATAAAAGTTTATTATTCATGCTAGAATTGTATTAACCGGAAACATAATACATGTGTGAATACATAGACAAACAGAGTGTCACTAGTATGCCTCTACTTGACTAGCTCGTTAATCAAAGATGGTTATGTTTCCTAACCATTGACAAAGAGTTGTTATTTGATTAACGGGATCACATCATTAGTTGAATGATCTGATTGACATGACCCATTCCATTAGCTTAGCACCCGATCGTTTAGTATGTTGCTATTGCTTTCTTCATGACTTATACATGTTCCTATGACTATGAGATTATGTAACTCGCGGGGGGCGGAGGAACACTTTGTGTGCTACCAAACGTCACAACGTAACTGGGTGATTATAAAGGTGCTCTACAGGTGTCCCCAAAGGTACATGTTGGGTTGACGTATTTCGAGATTAGGATTTGTCACTCCGATCGTCGGAGAGGTATCTCTGGGCCCTCTCGGTAATGCACATCACTTAAGCCTTGCAAGCAATGCAACTAATGAGTTAGTTACGAGATGATGTATTACGGAACGAGTAAAGAGACTTGCCGGTAACGAGATTGAACTAGGTATTGGATACCGACGATCGAATCTCGGGCAAGTAACATACCGATGACAAAGGGAACAACGTATGTTGTTATGCGGTCTGACCGATAAAGATCTTCGTAGAATATGTAGGAGCCAATATGGGCATCCAGGTCCCGCTATTGGTTATTGACCGGAGACATGTCTCGGTCATGTCTACATTGTTCTCGAACCCGTAGGGTCCGCACGCTTAAGGTTTCGATAACAGTTATATTATGAGTTTATACGTTTTGATGTACCGAAGGTTGTTCGGAGTCCCGGATGTGATCACAGACATGACGAGGAGTCTCGAAATGGTCGAGACATAAAGATTGATATATTGGAAGCCTATGTTTGGATATCGGAAGTGTTCCGGGTGAAATTGGGATTTTACCGGAGTACCGGGAGGTTACCGGAACCCCCCGGGAGCTAAATGGGCCTTAATGGGCCTTAGTGGAAGAAGAGAAGAGGCGGCCAGGGCTAGGGCCGCGCGCCCCTCCCCCCCTAGTCCGAATAGGACAAGGAGAGAGGGGGCCGGCGCCCCCTCCTTCTCTCTCTCTCTTTTCCACCTCACGAATCCTATTCCAACTAGGATTGGGGGAGAAGTCCTACTCCCGGAGGGAGTAGGACTCCTCCTGGCGCGCCCTATGGTGGCCGGCCAGCCTCCCCCTCTTGAACCTTTATATACGGAGGCAGGGGCACCCCAGAAACACACAAGTTGATCCACGTGATCATATTCTTAGCCGTGTGCGGCGCCCCCTGCCACCATAGTCCTCGATAATATTGTAGCGGTGCTTAGGCGAAGCCCTGCGATAGTAGTACATCAAGATCGTCACCACGCCATCGTGCTGACGGAACTCTTCCCCGACACTTTGCTAGATCGGAGTCCGGGGATCGTCATCGAGCTGAACGTGTGCTAGAACTCGGAGGTGCCGTAGTTTCGGTGCTTGATCGGTCGGGCCGTGAAGACGTACGACTACATCAACCGCGTTGTGCTAACGCTTCCGCTGTCGATCTACAAGGGTACGTAGATCACACTCTCCCCTCTCGTTGCTATACATCACCATGATCTTGCTTGTGCGTAGGAATTTTTTTGAAATTACTACGTTCCCCTACAAGGTCCATATCACAAGTGGCAATATAAAGTGATGTTCTTTCGCACTAAGATTTTGTGCATCCAACCATAAAAGCGCATGAAAACCTCTGCTTCCCTCTGCGAAGGGCCTATCTTTTACTTTTATCTCCTACCTTGCATAAGAGTCATGGTGATCTTCACCCTTCATTTTTACATTTTATCCTTTGGCGAGCACAGTATGTTGGAAAGATCCTGGTATATATGGCTAATTGGATGTGAGTTTTCATGAACTATTATTGTTGACATTACCCTTGAGGTAAAACGTTGGGAGGCAAAACTATAAGCCCCTATCTTTTCTCTGTGTCCGATTAAAACTCCATATCCATAAGTATTGCGTGAGTGTCAGCAATTATGAAAGACTATATGATAGTTGAGTATGTGGACTTGCTGAAAAGCTCTTATACATTGACTCTTTCCTATGTTATGATAAATTGCAATTGCTCCAATGACTGAGATTATAGTTTGTTAGTTTACAATGAAGTTTACGATTCATATTTGAAATTGTGATTGAATTATTACTCTAGCATAAGAGATCATATGGCAAGAATTATATAAGTTGTTGTTCTAAGAATGATCACGATGCCCTCATGTCCGTATTTTATTTTTATCGACAACTCTATCTCTAAACATGTGGACATATTTTTCGATTTCGGCTTTCGCTTGAGGAAAAGTGAGGTCTAAGCTTGGGGGAGTTGATACGTCCATTTTGCATCATGCTTTTATATCGATATTTATTGCATTATGGGTTGTTATTACACATTATGTCACAATGCTTATGCCTATTCTCTCTTATTTTACAAGGTTTACATAAAGAGGGAGAATGCCGACAGCTGGGATTCTGGGCTGGAAAATGAGCAAATATTAGAGACCTATTCTGCACAGCTCCAAAAGTCCTGAAACTTCACGAAAGTCATTTTTAGAATATATAAAAAATAATGAGCGCAAGAAGTTCCAGAGGGGGCCACACCCTGCCCACGAGGATGGGGGGCGCGCCCTACCCCTGGGCGCGCCCCCCTGCCTCGTGGGTCCCCTGGTGGCCCTCCGATGCCCATCTTCTGCTATATGGAGTCTTTCGATGAGGAAAAAAATCATAAGCCATCTTTTCGGACGAGACTCCGTCGCCATGAGGCGGAACCAATCTAGGGCTCTGGCGGAGCTGTTCTGCCGGGGAAACTTCCCTCCGAGAGGGGGAAATCATCGCCACCGTCATCACCAACGATCCTCTCACCGGGAGGGGGTCAATCTCCATCAACATCTTCACCAGCACCATCTCCTCTCAAACCCTAGTTCATCTCTTGTATCCAATTCTTGTCTCCAAGTCCAGGATTGGTACCTGTAGGTTGCTAGTAGTGTTGATTACTCCTTGTAGTTGATACTAGTTGGTTTATTTGGTGGAAGATCATATGTTCAGATCCTATATGCATATTAATACCCCTCTGATTATGCACATGAATATGCTTCGTGAGTAGTTACGTTTGTTCTTGAGGACATGGGAGAAGTCTTGCTATTAGTAGTCATGTGAATTTGGTCTTCGTTCGATATTTTGATGAGATGTATGTTGTCTCTCCTCTAGTGGTGTTATGTGAACGTCGACTACATGACACTTCACCATTATTTAGGCCTAGAGGAAGGCATTGGGAAGTAATAAGTAGATGATGGGTTGCTAGAGTGACAGAAGTTTAAACCCTAGTTTATGCGTTGCTTCGTAAGGGGCTGATTTGGATCCACATGTTTCATGCTATGGTTAGGTTTACCTTAATACTTTTGTTGTAGCTGCGGATGCTTGTAATAGAGGTTAATCATAAGTGGGATGCTTGTCCAAGTAAGGACAGCACCCAAGCACCGGTCCACCCACATACCAAATTATCAAAGTACCGAACGCGAATCATATGATCGTGATGAAACCTAGCTTGACGATAATTCCCATGTGTCCTCGGGAGCGCTTTTCTCTATATAAGAATTTGTCCAGGCTTGTCCTTTGCTACAAAAAGGATTGGGCCACCTTGCTGCACTTTATTTACTTTTGTTACTTGTTGCTCGTTACAAATTATCCTATCACAAAACTATCTGTTACCTATAATTTCAGTGCTTGTAGAGAATACCTTGCTGAAAACCGCTTATCATTTCCTTCTGCTCCTCGTTGGGTTCGACACTCTTACTTATCGAGAGGACTACGATAGATCCCCTATACTTCTGGGTCATCATGGGTGAGGAGGGGTGGAGTGGTAGAAGGGGGGGGGGGGGGGGGGGGGGGGGGGGGGGGGGGGGGGGGGGGGGGGGGGGGATGACGGTGATGGCAAGGGATCCCTCCCGGCTGCACGCGAGGGCAACTCGGTATGGGTAGGGGAAAAGAGAGAATCTCCACCAACCTTTGTGCCCTCTCTTTCAATGTTGCGGATGTCCCTTCCCTTTCCTTCCCTTTCCCTCATGCCATCGCACATCTCCTCATCTTTCCCCCTCCTCCTCCACCTTGAGACGTCGGCCCGCTGTCGACTATTAGCCGTAGCACGAATGCGTCATGTCTCGATTCCGGTCTGATCAAAGTTAATATGACAGGTGGCACTGAAAAAAAGATTACTATCGATGTGCAAAGTTTGTCTCTAGCTCTTTCCAATGCAACTCATCATCAGGTACTCATACAAGTATCATCTAGTTGATCCATCAAAACTAGGTACAACCAATGGCGCCAAAACCAATCAACACGTGCGGTACGGTCGACTCCATCCATCCTAATAATGAATTAATTAAGCTCAAGCTAATTAAGCTATCTCATCTAGGCTTCTTCTTCTTGTCGCAAGGTTTCATCGGCCTGCGGCTGGGGCGGGGGCAACGGCAGCGGCTGCGCGGCGCTGGCGGCGGCGGCCTCCGCGAGGAAGGAGAGCGTGACGGCGGCGTCGCTCATGCACGGCCTGGCGGACGCCTGGTCCTGCAGGCACATGGCGGCCACGGCCACGGCCTGGTTGAGGTCGCGCTCGGGGAAGTCGCCCCGGAGCAGCGGGTCGGCGAGCTCGCGGTAGCGCTTGCTGTCCTTGAACATGGGCGCGGCCCATGTGACGAGCACCTGCTCCGGCGCCGGCCTGGCCGAGTCCACAGCCCTGCGGCCCGTGATGAGCTCGAGCAGGAGGACGCCGAAGCTGTAGACGTCGGACTTGACGCTGAGGCGGCCGGTGCGGATGTACTCGGGCGCGCAGTAGCCGTAGGTGCCCATGACGCGCGGGGAGCGCTCGGCGGGGCCGGGGCCGGCGGCGGAGGAGGAGGTGCTGCAGAGGCGGGCGAGGCCGAAGTCGGAGAGCTTGGGGCAGAAGGCGTCGTCGAGGAGGACGTTGGAGGACTTGAGGTCGCGGTAGATGACGGCCGGGTTGGCCGTCTCGTGGAGGTACTCGAGGCCCCGGGCGGCGCCCAGCGCCACCCGCATCCGCGTCTCCCAGCTCAGCGCCGCCCTCGCCGTCGCCCTGGGGGTGGCGGTGGCGAGGCGGTCGTCGAGGAGGAGGAGGTGGTCGGCGAGGGAGCCGAGGGCCATGTACTCGTAGACGAGCAGCCGCTGGTGGCCGTGGGAGCAGTAGCCGACGAGGCTGACGAGGTTGTGGTGGTGGAGGAGGCTGAGCATGAGCACCTCCACCACGAACTCGCGGTCGCCCTGCAGGCCCTCCAGGTCCAGCTGCTTCACCGCCACCAGCTGGCCGTCCTCCAGGCGCCCCCGGTAGACGCGGCCGAAGCCGCCCTCGCCCAGCAGGCAGTCGGCGCGGAAGTCGCCCGTGGCCGCCGCGAGCTGCTCGTAGGTGAAGGAGCGCGCGCTGCAGCTGGTGATGTTGCTGGGCCGCGTGCTCGGCTGCCGGCTTGCCGCGAAGCTGCCGCCGGACTTGCTGGAGGAGGAGGAGCGCAGGCTTCTTCGCCGGGAGCCGAGCCGCTTGACCGACGGCAGGGGCGCCACCGCCGGTGCCTTGTCCTCCTCCTCCTCCTCCTCCTCGCCGTCCGCCTGCGGTGGCTTGAAGCATGAGAAGCAGCTCATCTCCGGCGGCCGTGCATCGATCGATCGATCCGAGTACGTACGGCGTTTGCTGTCTGTTACCCGGCCGGCGAGGAAACAAGGGAAGAAACCAGATTTAGTCTAGTTTTGCTTGCTTGCTTAATTATGGATGGATGGATGTGTTCCGGTGGTTGTTAGGCTGACTAACTAAAATTAGGACGGACGGCCGGCCGGCCAGAGATAGATAGATAGATGCACACCAACAATGCAGCAAGTACATTTATTTTTCACACGTGCTTACAGTGTGATGCATAAAAAGAATAAATGATATGATGCTACATTTTCCAGGTTATCACCTGGCCTGCATTTGTTGTTCATGGAATGTAATAATAATAATCATGAACAAAATTCCGGAAAAGAGTAACAAGCATACACAAGAAACATGAAAAAAGAATGTAATAATAGTAAACATGAAAAAATAATTTAATTTCCGGAAAGAGTAGGAAGTATACTAGGGCATCTCACTCAATATTAGCAACACACAAGCCAACCCCTAATTACAATTTAGTGATACACAAACCTCCACATCTCTATTTGTTTGCCTTCCATTTCGGCAAAGCACATATATATTTTTATATAGTCTGGTGGTCAAATGTACAATATGCTGCAGCAGACTGCCACAAAACCTATCAAGCCTTCCTTGCTCACTTCCTGTTATGTCTGCACCAATGTTGAAAAACACAAACACACGTCAGTGCATTATTATTTTTCCGATCAATTACACTTCATCACCTGGTAAACAATTTCAATGCATCACTAGCTGAATCTCCACGCGACGAAAAGAAAAAAGGACTACATGAATGATGCTACTCACTGTGCCAGGCTTAAACAGCAACAATGTAAAAATATTGGATAAAGCTTCCCGGTTTTTACCATATGATATCATTGCAACAAGATGCCTATTTTGGAATCTCTCAACTTCATAAACTGAAATCAGTTTAGGACATAATATATTATGCGTGTGAATCAACAAAAACCACAATACGTATGATATATCATCCATGGACTAAGACAGTTAACCTATATAGCATTATAGCATACTTCCGTATCGATGCTGGCAAGCATAAAGCCATCTGTATCTCCTAGTAAAAGAGAAGCAGAAAGCCAGAGCAAACTAATCTTAAAACTTAGCCATGTGCACATTTCTTCCTTCATAAGGTGTAGCTATCTATATGGTCTGAACGGTATATCTAAAAACAATCCAGTTTGAACCTAAATATTCCCATTATTCGCCAAAACTGCAAATTTGCATTCTTAGGAAAACTGTAGTAGTACTCACCGTCAGATGTCCTTCAGGCGCACCCTCATTTCCAGCACTTGAAACTTCTGTAGTTTATACATCAGGTTAAACTATGAAAACATTCATGTTGGTTCTTCTTTACATCGGCCACAAGTACATCATGATTTCACAGCTATCCAAAGTAAGAAAGAAGAACTACTCAACGTCACTGCTGTGTCGTTAGTCGAGGCCTGACGGATCGAGGCTGCCGCGGAGGAGAAAATATCTTTTCAGCCCTTGTTTTTGAATTCCCTTTGTTACGCCTCTCATCATTCAAGCTGGGAGGCGAGCCTTCTGCAAACAACACGGGGAAAAGAAAAACAAAAGGCTGTCAACACTAAACCAACTAAACACTGGCACAAAGTATTGGGCCAGTTTAATCAGTTTATCAGCGGAGTTAATCAATCAGGAGAAAAACGGATAAATAACACAAAAGATAAAACTGAACTCATAGTAAAGAGACGAACCAGCATCACTCAATGGTTCCATCCTTCTCTCTTCCAGTGCAATCTGTGCTTGTGCTTGTCGGTTCGACGTCTCTGCCGGTTCCATTCTTCTTTCTTCCACTGCAATTTGCGCTTGTGGGTTAACAATGTCTGCTGGTTCCATCCTTCTCTCTTCCACTGTAACTTGTGCTTGTGGGCTCAACGCATCTGCTGGTTCCGTCCTCTCTTCCACTGCAATCTGTGCTTGTGGGTTCAACGCATCTGCTGGTTCTATCCTTGTCTCTTCCACTGCAATTTGCGCTTGCGGGTTCAACACATCTGCTGGTTCCATCCTTGTCTCTTCCACCGTCATTTGTGCTTGTGGGTTCAGCGTGTCTGCTGGTTCCATCCTTCTCTCTTCCACTGCGATTTGTGCTTGTGTGCTCACCGTATCTGCTGCCTCAGACTGTTCATTACTACCTCCACCCGCCGCAAGTGTAAGAGATATCCAATCTTCGTCTTCATCGTCATCAACAGGCTGGACCCCATTTGACATGTTGTCATGTCCATTCCGTTCTTCCTGAACGGGAACGCCAGATGGTTGAATAGGAAGAAAAATCCGCAGAGAAGAATCATCATTGCCGAAAGGCAACAGGTTATCGACCAAGCTTCTGGTGCGTACATGGCAGGTAGAAGGATCTCGAACCATGGAAGTGTCACTAGAGCCAGCATGGCAGCCAAGGGTATAAGCACTTGGCGCTGCATCAGATGAATTGTGAGAACCAAGTAGAACATCAGCTCCGAAAAAATTGAACCCTTGCTCTGGTTGGGGTTGCGCAGACCAGGAAGTTATGTCAAAAATATCGCTGTTGTCGTTGAACAAATCAAGGCCAAGGCCCCCAACTACACCACCCTCCTGGTAACTTTCAGCAACTCCTGGCGCAGAAATGGGAGCAAATCCCAAACCACCAACATCACTATAGGCAGCTGGTGGAGACACTGTCACAACATTGTCATCATCGGAGTCGCTGAGAACAATGACATCTGCATCTTCGAGCTGTTGCTGTAGTCTATCATCAACTCTGTACATCTCACCAATTTGCGTGCTGCACTCACTCACACTTAGGTAGTCCCCATCCCTGTAAATTCCAGTGTGGCTACTGCTCATAGGCTTTGAGGGCTTTATGTCAACAGCTTTACTAGCTTCCCACAATCCATTAAGGCCTAGATTTCCCTTGCTGCCAATTCTTGAAGCTTCAGATTTTACATCACCAGCAACAGGTTTAGCGTCTTGTTTCAGTTCACACAGGGAGCCGTCAGGCAGGTGCCACAGGGACAATTTTATATCTTCAACATCACCCTTCACACGCCAAGAGCCATCAGGCTTCACATCTATCTCAGTGACATCTTCACCGCAATTCCGAACCTGAATCACAGGAACAGTCTAAGAAAACCATAAAACTGCTAACAATACACAGAAAATGAAAATGACTTATTCAAACCTACCAGAGAAGCGATCCGGTTGAAATACCGATCAATGATCAAGCTCTCAATAGAATAATTCTTCAGACATGTTGGACATTGCCACTGCAAAAACCAACAAGTCTTTAAAAATAGGGCCACGTCAATCTGAAGAAAGTATGCATTTAAATGGACCAACCAATCATAATTACCCCGTCCATTGCCAAATGGACCAACACAAGTTGGACCAAAGTACAATGTTCATTATGCAGAGATCCTAGTTATGGATATGGAGGAATAAAATCTTACCTTTCGTGACCGTTGATTCAGCTCTACAAAAGTTTGCAGATCAAAAGAGCCCATGTGAGCACAAGGCTTGAACCTTCCCGCAGTCCTTATCCGGGATCCACTATTCTGTGAAATATTATCAGATAAAAAAATGTTCAACCCTTGAAGCTTGCATATCAGGAAGCACTGTAGAAAAGCTTATTTTGTACGTTGTGATGATATACTAATATAATGGCAGCCAAATACAGCTAGATAACCACTCGGTTGGAGTCAACTCAGTAATTCTTAACTTTTTTGGATGTCTGTCATTCCTAACTTGAGGGAAAGTGTGGCATGTAAAAGGACAGTATCAAGAGACAACCAGCTCATTGATCAATGACAAAGATACTGTTCATATATGGAATTCTTTCTTAAAATTCAAAACAATAAAGGCAATCTCATAACTAGAGGGAAAACAGAAATATGTAGAGAAATGCTCACAGGACAACGCAGGCTGACAGGAAAGAAGTCGGCAACCACTTCCAAATCACTATCGCTGTCAGCATCATCTGTAGTATTTCCACCTCTGAGACAGCGACAAACACGAGCAAGAGAATCCTCAAAAGACTCGCCATCAGCTTCCTTTGGCACCAAGTTTAGAACCTGAAAAGGTAATGTTTTAGTATAGATGATGGCATGTTTATTATCAGAAAAGTTTGCACCTTCTACAATTCACTTCAACAGCTAGGTAAGTAACAGGAGAGAGAGAAAAAAACCTGGTCAACTGTCCTCCTCTTTGCAATTCTGATCCCAAAACAAAATGGTCGGGCATCATCACTTGATAAAACTATTTTATTCTGTCCTTCTCGGCAAAAGGTTGTTATCTGCAAAGCAGTCCAAAAACATAAAAGCTCTGAACTGTGCAGATGTGTTGTTTACAAGGGACTCACAATTAAATTAAATTGAATTGTTTCTCAAAAAAAAATGAATTGCCAAGAAAAGCAACTGATAACTTTAAGATGACTAAAGACAGATGATAGACATAGTTCTGTTGGTTAAGATGCACTAGCGATGAAATAGGAGTGCACTCACCACCGGCCCATCATCCCGTCCATTAATCCCTAGTAACTGAGTGCTAGGCCTGGGAACTACTCGCACTTGTATACCTGATGAAAACATGAAACCAATATTGAGAATGATCCTCCATGCCTTGCTCATAAAAGAATTTACCAAGATAAATGCATTGCAACACCTAAACAAGGCTCACTGTACATATCTGCATACAGTATATAAAATTATAAATGAACAAATAAAATCTTCAAAAAAATAAATCGATAAATTCACTACTTGATACTAGTGAACTACAGCATGACTCGAGGGCCTCTTTCGAGGTACTACATGTCTACCTCTATTTTGGAGTATAGAAATGACTCAAACTCTGAGTCTGAGGACACAAAAATAGGACCGCATGAATCATATAACAAATCATGTCTGCGATCTCAACTGTACTAGAAAGCTGAAAAGCAAAAGCTGTACCGTTCACTTGTAAGTCTGCATTCTGAGGCCAGTGCATCCTGAACTGAACTTTGTCGTTCAGAAGCATACACCAAACCTGCAAAGGAGCATGCCCTCATCAGCAACATGCTGCATGACATACACAAAAAAACTACTAGTGTGTTGTCTTTACAAACAAACAACTAGGGAGTTTAACCCTATAACGAGAATATAACGCTCCAGCAGCCCAGGCCTACAGGCACTGCACGAGATAAACGTAGGAATTTTGTCCTTGTACAAACATAACGTTAGAAAGTGCATTTATTCTTATTCATAATAACGAGAAAAGCACCATGTAAAAGGTTAAAAATCACAAAAAGAAAATCTGCAATTTGGTTCTCTTGAAGGAGTTTCGCCTTTGACAACATGACAAGCAATCATGAACATGCCACACTCAGTTAATTTTATAGCACCCTCCCCTTTAGAAAAGGTTATGAAAAAGCAGCATCACACTGCTAATAATTTCCATATGACATTATTAAAGTGTCATTGTCCTTGTGGAAAGGAAATGTAAAGGATGACAGTAATCAGTCTCAGAGGAAAAGGGAATCAAACCTGAATATCATATTCCACTCTCTGAACAGTCTCCCTCTCAGCTCGAGTAAGTAGAAAAGTTCTCTCCACACTCTGAGGAACATTCACTCTGCAAATGGTTGAGAATTCTGTAAGATTACTGTGGACTGAATGTAGCACATAATAGTGTGACTGACAAAGCCAACGAAGAGTATTCTACTACAAATAAGGTCACTCCTTCCAATATAATTTGAAATGCTCAGTAAGTGATGATTATAGTGTAGCAATTACCAGACTATCAAGGAATACATTGCCCATAAAGTTACACTCACCCATCATTTGTAATCAGTCTCACAGGTAGTAAAGGATTTCCAGTAGTAATCCAATATCTGCAGGTTCAAAATAGTCACTGTAGCAAATGTGCAGAAAATATTTCAATTCCAAGCAATCCATGCAGGAATAGAGACAAAGTTGTATAGAATCAATAGGAAACTTATTGGGTTAAATCTTGTTCCCTCAGATATTGTCATGATATACTAGAAGACAGTTTTAGAGACAAGGCGCAACATGTAGTGCTACACGAGAGCTCCAAATAAGATCCATAAGGTTCCTTTTCAGCCTACTGGCAAATAATGGGAGTCTGAATCAACCAATCAGTCATACAGTTGATGCAACTCTCGACCTGACAAGTTCGTTAAATTCCTACCTAGGTTACAACAGTAGAGTTGTATATGTATAAGGATCATGATTAAGTTTACCATTAGTGCCCATTTGGTTGGACATGCTAACTTTGAATGCTGGAAGCAACAAATAGTCTGAATTGCTTTGAAGTTTCCAGTAACAGTAGTGCACCATATTTGTCAAGATGGCAAATGACAGAAAGAAATAGCAAATAGAAGTGGATTGTAGGAGGGTATACGGGTCTGCTCGGATTAGTCGGCACAACTGACAAAAGTAATGCTCTGGAGCTTCAGGTCTGACACCCACTGCAGGCTTCTCTGGAATCAGCACACAGTCGATATGCTGCTGGACCTGGCAATCGTCGCACTAGAAGAAGCAAGCACACAAACAATCAAACAAGTGTAGAAAACATGGTCATTTTTTGTACGTTGGAGAGAAGGACAGCCAGGGCAGGGCAGATGGGCACACCTTGACCACATTCCCGAGAACAAAGGATTGACCACAAAGGCAGCCAGAGTCAGGGCCCAATTGTTCCTTTTTAGCTTTGATGATGCGGTTGAAATCCGGCGTGACAGGCAGCTGGCTCTGAGCAGGAGATACCACGAGGTCAGGAGGACCGTGGACTTGCATCTTCCTGCTATGGCAATGAATGAATGGTGTGATAAGCCAAGTACCAGTAGCACTGAAATAGGAAGGAAAGAAGGGTGGACAAGTGGGAAATGGCATGGAAGCTAGCTAACCTGTATATGTCGTCGACTATTTTGAGCACCGCCTCCTTGCTGGGCGCGTTCTTCCTCCCTCGACCAAGGTGCCATTGGGCTGAGGCAGCAACATACATATCAAGGCAAGTTAGTAAGTAGCAGGTGATTTTTTTTCCCTAAAAAAACGCTGCGGCTGCTTTGCAGAGATAAAAAAATGTGGCATTGGTTTAAGTTGATGACAGGGGTGCATTGCACGGGCACGGAGAGGGTTGGGAAAGAAGTGGGGCGGCTGACCTTGGTCGTCGGAGAGCAGGGCGAGGATCCTGTCGACGAGGTCCTGCAACAACAACGCATAGATGAGATGATTGGAGATGGATGACAATATAACCTGGTGCAGCATACGTATGAGAAGCTGTTGTGATGGTGGGTAGAGTAGTAGATAATTTGGAAACATGAGAGAGTGGATCCATCCATTGAATTGAATGTAGTTAAAACGGATGGAATAAATAGTGATGGGTACTACTCCTAGAGAGCAGTAATGAACAAGGATATATATATATGATAGGTAGTATGGTAGGAGGGAAAGATGTGGTGTGGGGGATGGAGATGAGAGGAGATGAGATGAGATGAGATGAGATGAGGGGTACCTGCTTCTTGCCGTGCTTGGGGAGGGAGAGGTGGATGAGCACGTCCTTGAGCTCCTTGATCCTGAAGTAGGCTAGCTTCTCCTGCAATCACCAACAAGTAGAAGAGCAACTCAGGATTAGATTAGATTAGATTACTAGACGGGACCCCTGGATGGAACTGGAGAATGGATCCTAAGCAAAGAAGCGAGCGAGAGAGAGAGAGGGTGTGTGTGGATCGGATGAGGACCGACCTTGCAGGTGGAGGCCAGGTCCCCCATGGCGGCGGCGGCGGCCCTGGACCCAGTCGAGGTCGGCGGCGAGGAGGGCGGCGGCGGCGGCGGTGGCGTGTGAATCGGTTCGATCGATCGGTTTCAGTTTTGTGGCTCCCCCGCCGCCGGACGGGGGGAAGGGGGAAAGGGTGGGGGGACGGACGGACGCGTCCGCCGCAAATCAAATCTGGTTTTCTTCGCCGCCGTACGAGTCCGCCTCTCTGTCTTTTTTTTCCTTTTTGACTCAAACCAAATCTTCCTTCTCTTCCTTGCTATAAACCCCCGTCATTATCCATCTCATTACACCATTTCTTTTTGAGAGTAGCCAGCCATTTCAATGTGATTTAAACCTCATTAATCCATCATTCATTATTTAGTCGCACTAGTAGTTTGCGTCGAATTAACGGTCATTTTCCACCGGGCGGTGCGGGGTCAACGGCGATGTAAAAGGCTTCCACGACGTATGCCAACTTTTTAACTAACTTTTTCGCATCCATTCCCTGATAGTTTCAAACTAGGAAAATATGCCATCGATCGACGTCAATACAGCATCTTCGCGTGGTCGACCGCTTTGTTGCGTTGCCTCGTCATTGTGCTTCGCATCTTTTAATCCGTGTCGCTGCGACCGTTCGATAACATCAACCCACCATTTCTAAGTTGTAACCGATAATTTTTGCACGGCCATTATCATATTAGATAACTAACTAGAGTCGGTATTTGCATCAATACTTTATTACGAAATTTGCTACTCGCTAACACCTAGAACTGAAACAATGTCTATATTTTGCAAATTCAAAACCCAGGGCTCCACCCGTTAATTAAGAATAAAAGCATTACCCTCTTACTTAGCCTAGCTACCCCTCCTCCCCCATGCACACACACTGCCGAGAGAAAATCATCGTCGAGGTTGCTTGCAAGGGTCATCATCATCACCTTTTTCCAAAGAAAGCTACTTCAACTTCGTTACATCGAACAAGCCATGAGGTTATCCGACCTGAGTTCCACGCATCCACGCTTGCCTATGCCAAACAACAAGTCATGAGGTTATCCAGCCCGAGGTCCACGCATCCACCCTCGCCTATGCCAAACAACAAGCTATGAGGTTATTCAGCCCGAGTTCCACGCATCCACGCTCGCCTATGCCAAACATCAAGCCATCTAACACAAGCATATTTGCAAGGAACCTCTGATTTCGAGTACAAGCAACAAATGGGGAAAATAAGCAAATATTGCTCCGCTAGATAAACGGCCATCATCCGTCACCGCTCAGACCCTGCCACGGCAACCACCACTCCAAGAGAAATGTACAAGCCTGGGACCTGTGAGCATGTGGGCAAACCAAGTACCAAGCCATGGAGCGACTCAAACAAGACTCAAAAGTCATGCCTGGCCAACACTGAATTGCAACCCTCTAGTCAAGATGGATGTAAACCTTTTTTAAGAAAACTCGCCTTGTGGAGCTTTACTCAATTGGCGAAGGTAAGCCCAACCGTAAAGTGCGGGGCAAAAAGCTAGGGATTACATCCAAGTTCTTTACAAGATTTCCAAACATTAAAGCTTCTTTAATTGTGTTATGAGTTGCCTCATTTGCCTAACACTAAGCAAAAAAGAAGTTTGAATCCATGGAAAGAGTGTACGATCTCCTTCGTCTGGCATAAAATATGGTAGTCTATTGATTTTTCTGAGCTTGACTTTCATAGTCTTTTAACTTTTAGACAATCAATTTCCAACTGAACATGCTGAAGATCCCTATTGCGAGCAAATAGCGACGCATCCCGACATGGTAGCATCTCCACCGACATCAGATCCAATACCCGAACATAGAGGGACACCAAAAGTTGCCAAGAAATTTCCCAAATGGGCTCTTGCAACCATCCCAACTCCTCTTCGACCACCCAAAACAATGTACCGTCATATTTAACCTAACCCAAACCGGTTCAAGAGCAGTCCATTTGATAACTGTCATCAGTACATGAGCGTTTTTCAGCACCTAGTCTAGTTCTCGAACAATACCATACATAATGATCATAGGTTGTTGCCGCTGGTACCGAACTCTCCATGAGTGCAATTATTTCTCAAGTGGAAAAATGCCTACATAAAAGTTACCATAATTGCCCTTCCTCCTTTTGGCACCAAGCATGGGTCCAAAATATATACCGTCCAAGTATTAAGGTGCAGCCTTGGGATATTAAGCTCGAACAGAACTTGTGTTTCCTCCCAAAAGACCGTCCAAGTATTAAGGTGCAGCCTTGGGATATTAAGCTCGAACAGAACTTGTGTTTCCTCCCAAAAGAGCTTGGCCTGATCGTATGTCAATAAGCGATGATAAAGAGACTCTTTTTCAAGTCCACACATGGGAGAAATGGCAGCCTGCCTGATGTGCATCCAATGCAACTCTCCAAAACTTGACAGCAAGCCCCTGATAGCTCTCCATCAAAACACACGAATCCACACAGGTTCTAACGGGCTGTGTGGATCTGGGTTGTAAATGGGCGATATGCAAGTATGCATTTAGCAGGCCTATCATGGTCCAGTCCTTTGAAGTTGGACTAAGTCAAGTGGGCCTTAAGCAGGCCTTTGATTGACCAGCCTTTTTAACTAAGCAGTCCATTGTTTAGATCACGTCACGTGTCTATACGACATAGGTGCATGTCGTCCATTGGATGGGCAACACTTGTTCCAACCAAGAGCTGACGCGTGTTTTCGTTGGCGAATGAGAAGCCGGGACGTGGATCGGAGTATCGTACCCACATGGAAAACCTTGCGACATAGAACCTTGTCAATCAGAGCCCACGATTGTGCCCCCGCCACGTTGATCTCATCATCGGTCACAAGCTTTTGTCTTCCCCATGATTGCGTCTCGCTGAAACTAGAGTGGAAAGGCTGGCGCAACATCTTAGAGAAGAAGATAGAAGGAGGTGAAAGGGGAATAGAAGAGACTGTGTGTTGTGACAGGTCATTCGATGTCCCTCCTCTCACACACTACGATACTATACCGCTATATAGTGGTCACGGTCTGGGCTTGACTTTGTTGCGCAACTGGGCTTCACTGCCCATCTGGGACTTCCTTTGCTTTTGTCGCTTGTCCATTCTTCTCTCGACTTTGATGGCAGTAGTTAATAATGAGGTCTTGACACCATCACATAAATGGCTCTTTAACATTGATCGATATGTGGGTCCTCAAACAAGAACCCCCGTGCATATTCACGAGCATCTGCGTCCAGATGTATCACATTACCAACCATATCATCAATTTATGCAGGCCATGGAAATTAAGCCCAACATATTAGAGGGGAGGTTGACCACCCCTACCCAAATCTTGAGACGGTTAAACTTTTAAGTCAGAAGTGTGTAATATGATGCTGAACACCTCCAAAACTACAAAATGATTACAGACCAGTGACCTCCGCCCCATATCCAATATCGAAACTTGCAACAAAAACATTGTCCCCCATAGATCTGAAAATCAGGGCCTCCAGGGTACCCTGAGGAGGGAAGAGAGCGTCTTGAATCGTATTCACGTGCAAAACCTTCCGGTATAGAACTCCACCCATCAGGGCCCACAATTGTTCCTCTTCCACATTGACCTCGTCATCAACCACAAGTTTTTGCCTTTTTGATTCTCCCTAAACTATTAACATCCTTTTTGTCTATGCTTAAACTTGGCATGGTGGCCCGACCTCCAACTCAACCCAGGTCTCATCTTTTCAGCCTCCGCAAAGGATGGAAAAGTACACCAGGCACCTCGGGCGAGAGAGCCGGGAAGAAGGGATCTCTAGCGTAGAACAAGGGAGCCGACAACCTTATAACCCTACTCGTGTAAGTTGAGAGATTAGGAATCATCCGGGCGCCGCCTCGCTGCTCGAAACTTCTCCTCCTATAGTCTCGGTTTGAGATGTACGTTTCTTTTTTTTTTGGGGGGGGATTGAATAGTAAAATTGAACGCCCTCACGCGCGCATACATTTATACCGTACGTAATTCACGAGATGTGAGTGGTGGTGTACACACACGGTACCTGGGTTGGTGGAAGCTGGTCTGCTCTGGTGTGGCTGTGAGTGAGAGGGAACGAGTCTTCTTCCACCTTGCAGCTCCTCTCTCTTGTTGTTCCCGTCACGGTGCAGCAAGCAAACAAACAAACAATCAGATCGACACAGATCCGGTGGTTGCCTCACCTCACCGGATCTCCCCATTCCTTCGCCTCTTCTTGCTCTCCACTGGACTGGACTCGAGTGGAAGCAAAGCAATCATCTTCATCTTGGAAGGAAGATTGATTGATGGGGAAGAAGCCCAAGTGGCTGGGCGCCGTCAAGAAGGCTTTCAGCCCTGAATCCAAGGACCAGGTACGTTAGTCAGCAGTAATTTGCAAATCACACACACACACATAGACTGAATCCTGACCCAATTCCTACTGCTGTTCGATCTAGCAGAAACTGCAGAGGAGATTGGCCGCCGCCGGCAGCAGCAGCGCGGCCTACCCGCGGGATCTGACGCCCTCCGCCTCCTACCTCCAGGCCCGCGCCTCCTCCTCAGGCTCCGCCCTCCCCCGCTACCCCGACGACTTCCCGGAGGCCTCACTTCCTGCTCCGGCCCCGCTCCCCGTCGCTCAAACTCTAACTCTAACCCAAGAGGAGGAGCATGAAATTGAGCATGTCGCCGCCGCGCCAGCGCCAGCGCCAGCCACGGATGCGCCGCTCCCTGCCCCTGCCCCTGCTGCCGCCGCACCACCACCACCACCACCACAGGCACAGGCCGCCATTGTGCCGGCTCCTTGTTCCTCTCCCATCCTGTCCAGGGAGCTCGCCGCCACCAAGATCCAGACCGCCTTCCGAGGTCACCTGGTAATACCCCCCACCCCCAAGGCCATCAAATACATACATTCTGCTTTCTTTCTTGACATAGAATCCCTTCCTTTAACATCAAGGCCATCAAATACCAACTCAACTGCCACTGCCAGTTTTATATCATCCTTGATGATCAAAAGCCAGCCCTCAACTTGCGAGCTTGTTTTATAAAATTGGCATCGGCTGATGCATTTGCAAGTTTTGGCCTATAAATAGACCCCATTTTCATTCTGATGCGTTTGCTTACTCTCACGGTTTGCTCATCAACCATGCATGCTACTTCCTCCGTTCCTAAATATAAGTCTTTCTAGAGATTACACTACAAACTACATACGGATGTATATAGACATATTTTAGAGTGTAGATTCACTCATTTTGCTCCGTATGTAGTCCGTAATAGAATCTCTAAAAAGACTTATATTTAGGAACTGAGGGAGTAGAATTAGTTCATTAATTGCAGTGATTTTTTCTTTCTTTCTTTCTTTCTTGGAGTTGTGTACTCATTCATTCCACCATTTTTATTTATGCCAACTCTCTGTTTTTTTTTTTGGCTCCAACTGCCACTGCCTTTGCTGTGTGGTGTGAGGCAGATTGTCTGCCACTGCCTAAGCAGGGAAATCGAATATGACACTTGATGTACCCCCCCTAATGGAGCTTTAACTGAATATTTTCTGTTACGCATTAGCAGAATTTTTTTCTTACACATATTTTTAAGTATGCCAAGCGAAGAATCACCGATACCGGTTTCCCCCATGTATGAATATCTATCTATCTATCCAGGCGATTAATTACTGAAACCATCATTCTTCATAGACATAGGATTCCTGTTACATCAAGACCATCAAATGCCAAGTGAACTGTCAATTTTATATCAGCGATGATTAATTAAAAACTAGTCTTGAACCTGCAAGTTAGTTTTTTTAATTCCCTAAACAATGTATGCTAAGTGTAAGCCTTTGTTGTGTGAGGCAGATTGCCTAAGCAGGAAAATCTAACTTGACACTTCCTGCAGTCCTAATGGAGCTTTAACTGAACCTTTTTTTTTTGTTACACACTAGCATCTTTTTACTGATACTATGAGTGTACCGACTGAATTGCTGCTATCCATTCCCAGGCAAGAAGGGCGCTGCGGGCATTGAAAGGCCTTGTCAGGCTCAAGTCTCTGGTCCAAGGCCACTCCGTCAAGCGCCAGGCCACCAGCACGCTTCGCTGCATGCAGACTCTATCCCGGGTCCAGTCCAAGATACGGACAAGGAGGATCAAGATGGCCGAGGAGAACCAGGCCCTTCAGCGCCAGCTCTTGTTGAACCAGGAACTAGAGACTCTCAGGGTATGCAGCAAACATCATCATTAATCAATAGTAGTAATATTCTTTATAGTAAAACATTTTGAACCTCCATACCGTTTTACTGACTTCCTAGCCAGTGGTAATTCCAGTACCATATGTAGAGCCTGATCTGATATCCTTACTGCTGTTGAAGCAGAAATATGCAGAATACTAGAGCAGTACCGTTGATTGGACCTCAACTTAACACACCGTGGTAAATACTGAGAGTTCTATTGATGATTGTGAATGGGAGCTGTAATACAGAGGGATTGTGTGTTATACGTTACTGGATTTGCTGCGACTGTTTAGCCTCAGTTTTAGTAGTCCGGTGTCGCCTATCTGAAGCCTGAATAACCATTGTCATATTATTGCAGAGTCAGTATTTGTCTGCTAATAAGACTCTTGATACTAAAACATTTTGAACCTCTATACCGTTTACTTAATTCCTAGTGGTATTTCTAGAATCTGATCTGAAATGGTTAGTGCTGTTGACCAGAAATATGCGTTTACAGTAAAACCTTTTTGAACCTCCATACTATTTTACTGAATTCCTAGGTGTGATCCCAGTACAATATGTATAACCGGATCAGATATTGTTAGTGTTGCTGGACCAGAAGTATGCAGAATACTAGAGCACTAGCGTTGATTGGGCCTCAACTTAACCCACTATGGTAAATACAGCGAGCTCTGCTGCTGATTACTGCTGGGAGCTAGAATACAGAGGGATCATCTGTCATGTTGCTGTAGTCCTTGCTCTTTAGCCTCTGTTTTATGTTCTGACACGGTGGTTTGTACTTGGGTGTTTCCTATCTGAAGTCCGAAGTCAATCACTGTCATACTGCAGGGTTTGAATTACTAGTCAGGATTTGTCTGCTTTTGATTTGATTCAGTATGCTTATTTGCTGCTCTTTACACAAGACGACTTTGGTTTAAATAAATGGTTATAAGAATGAAAAAGCAGTTAGCATTTGCAGAGAATTGAAAGAGTAATGTACCTCTCTGCAGTTCAAGATGAAATCCTTGTGAAATTCAGAACATATCTATACAGTTAAGGGGTCTGAGATTTTAGCACTTTAATGTGTTTATTATTCAGTTAGGGCTATTTTTTGACATTTACTTTTGTAATAAGCATGATAAAAGCACAACCATATGAAAAGACATGTAACAAACTCTTCCCTGTTATTATATATAATAAGATGGGAGATCAGTGGAATACCAGCCTGCAGTCCAAGGAGCAGATCGAGGCCAGCCTCGTGAGCAGGCAAGAGGCCGCAGCTAGAAGAGAACGGGCCCTCGCATACGCGTTTTCCCATCAGGTCAGTTTGGTTGCATCATATTCAGTTCACAGCAGTCCATGCTAGGTTTTCATCAAGAGTCTTAGACAGACAGCATTTTGGACATGCATTCCTGTTTTTTCTTCTTCTTGACAGTGGAAGAGCACCTCAAGGTCTGCTAACCCGATGTTTGTGGACCCGAGCAACCCGCACTGGGGCTGGAGCTGGCTGGAGCGGTGGATGGCGTCGAGGCCGTTCGACGGCCGGAATGGGACGGCCGAGAAGGATGGCAGCAGCGTCGACCGCACGTTGGTGAACAGCACCAGCCTGAGCATGAACCTCGGCCAAGTGGAGACGGTCACAAAGGCCGACAACCAGGTGGTGGACTCTTTGAAGCCGAACGATGATAAGCCCACGCCGCTTTCGACTCCGAAGCCGTCCGGCCCTGCCCCCAGGCAGTCCCCGTCGACGCCCTCGCCGGTGCTGGCGAGGAAGAAGAGCGCGACGCCCAAGAGCGGAGACGGTGACGGCGACGACGCGAGGAGCGTGGTCAGCACTGTCCGGTCCGAGCGGCCCCGGAGGCACAGCATGGGCGCGTCCAGCGTGCGTGATGACGCGAGCCTGTCGTCGGTGCCGAGCTACATGGCGGCCACCAAGTCGGCGTCGGCCAGGGCCAAGTCGCGTGTGCAGAGCCCGATGCTGACCGAGGGTGCTGCTCAAGCTGAGACGCTGGAGAAAGGATGGTCTTCTGTGGGTTCAGCGAAGAAGCGGCTGTCCTTTCCGGCTGGGACGCCGCCGCCGGCGACGAGGCGGCACTCCGGGCCTCCCAAGGTGCGGCAGGCGGCCGTGGAAGGTGGCACCGCGGAACGGGACTCGTCGCTCGTGTGACATGCTTCGTGGGAAGGAGATTCAGTATGGTCTGGAGCAGATCGGAATTTGTTGCATTTGTTGAGTGATGAAAGGAACATATAGAATGGTGTGTTGTGTGCATCCATTTGATTTGTTTTGTTTTGATTTCTTTTGTATGATGGCAGTATTCTTATTTGATTATTCATCATTGAATAAAAAGTAGTATCTGCCTGTAATGAAGATAAAAAGTACTAGTAGAATTTTAGATTTATTTGCAGGGCAGATCATCATCATGTGTATGGAGTAGTATGTATGTGTGCGTTGACAAGACGACGAGGAGTTTTTTCTCCAATATATATATATATATATACGTATAATCGAATCAACTATGGTGTGGTGTCGAGAGGAGAGATGAGGACGTTGCTAGTCCGGAGCAACGACGGCGTGGATTTCCTGGTGTCCTACCTGGACGCGACCCAATCCATGGTCCTGGATGCCGAGACCATCTGCTACGACGGCGAGCCCATCTACTTCAACATCCACGGAGAAACCCTCTCCAAGGTCTTGCACTACTGCAAGAAGCACGCCGGCGACCACGACGACCTCCACACCCTCTACGACCTCATCCTCGTAATTCATCGACTTGTTCTTCCTCGGATCGATCGCAACCATCAATTACGTACTAATCGTTCGTTTGGTTGACGACGTGCAGGCCTCCAAGGAGCTGGAGGTCCGAGGCCTCATGGACCTGGCATGCGGGGCCATCGCCGGCAGGATCAAGGGGAGGTCGCCGCGCGAGGTCTGCCACCTCCTCCACATCAGGGGCGTCTTCGTCCCGGACTTCCACCACCACCAGCTCTCGTCGGCGGCGAGTAGCGGGTCTCGTTGGACTGATGGAGAGCTCAAGCTGACGGAGAAGGCGCTGCGGGCTCTGCACGTGGTCCGCGTCAACGAGTTCACCTCGTACGAGCCCAAGCAGGACTACCACGTGTGCTATCGCTTCCACCACGAGTTCAACATGGCCTTGTTCGACTACCACAAAGAGAGTCAGTGCATATTTCTCTCTATTCACTATTCACTATTGACATCCATCAACAACCTAAGTAAACCCTTACAGCTCGCTTCTGCCGTGGCCCGCCGCTCCACAAGACAACACCGGCGCGCGAGTCGCTCGTGGGAGCATGCCTCAACATCAGATCCTTCAAGGTACGCGAATCGGACGTCGGCTTCCCGATCAACGTGTTTGGCACCGTCGTCGCAAGGGACTCGGTGGACTATAGATGCGTCTATCTCTTTAGGCGTCACAGGGACGATCCCCAACTCATCACCTCCCCGGTATGCGTGCATCTTCATCGCTTATCCGTCCATCGGCGTTTGGCTCTTCCTTCCTTCCTTCCTAGCTAGTGTGCAACACACACTTTTTACATGATGTTTCTCCCCTTGATTAAACCCCTTCTGCATGTAGGATGATATGATATCTTTGTCGGACCCATGTCGAGCGCTAGTTCCGCAGAGTAGGGTTCATTTCGAGATCAATTTGAAGATCAAGTGCGATGGAGGGGCGGATCAAGATTTTAGCAAATGCTTGCAAGAATTCGATTCGGTCCGCCTCGCTACAGGAAAGGAGACCATGACCCTCGGTCTAGATAGTTATCTGAGTAGGCTGGAGTTGTCATGTGTGCAGGTTTACGCACCCGTGGAAGCCACCTTTGCCATCAATGTTCTAAAGGGCCCGTGTAATATCTCGAGAGTAGTCGTTGCGACTCGAGGAAACTTTAGTGATCGTAGAATCCTATACGAAGCAACGGGCGACAATATAGTGATTGGTGACGGTGCTTCCGTTCCGTTGACTCGTCGTGTGGTAGCCGTCCCACGGGATCAGAAGCTGGCGCTCTTTCTTGTCGGCGGCGACGACGTACTTGGACACCTTGCCCTCACTCTTGGTCATTCTGACGAAGTGGTCAACTGTAAGATGGGTTGCGCTGAGCTTGAGGTGAAAGTTGCTTGGACGGCTGTCCCGAGAAGAAAAAGACCTAACATGTTTAAAGAGGTCGGAGATGTGCGGCTCTTGCTGTGATAATAGCTTTTGTATGGTGCAGTGGTGTATCTCTACCAAAATGCAAGGAGCTGTTTTTGTTTAGGACTAACTAACAGTTATATGATTAATTAATGTATGATTTTTATCTGATGAATCTGCAAGCATAAGTAGAGGCCTATCTGGATGTGAATCTAATGATATGATTTGAGATGAGAAATATAGGACACATGCCGGTGCCAGAGGGGGTTATAATTTGGACTTATCTCAAAGAAGCAAGGTTGGCATTTCGACAAAGGAAAGGAAAGGGAAAAAAAATAAACAACAATCAATTATCTGATGTTACATGATTTGATTCATTGATTGATTACTGGAGTAAGTGTAATTAAAATCAAGAGAAGGGGATATGTGTATAATTTTCATTTTTAGCGGGTAAACAACGTGTCCAGTGATTAGTGTATGCTCCCCATTCCATTTCTAGCAAGATGAGCACACCATTCGACTAATGTTGATGACGTGGGTTGCAATAACATATGGGCTTAGCATTTAGGTTGGGCCTAACCATAATGCAGTCTTCCTTGTGCTGAAGTTCGGGAACCAACCTAAAATCAACATTCTTCTCATCTCATGGGCATCTTCACTGTTTTTTGCGGTGGGTGGACGCTGTCTACTCCCGTAATACCAAAGTCGATGAACTCCACAACGTCCAAGCTCCCGCAGTCTGCCTCCTGCTTCATGATGCTGTGCGTCTGGAACCTCTGGAAGCATCGTAATGATGTCGTCGTTGGCTAGGATGCGCGCACGCTGCCGCGACGATGCCAACACCTGGCGGATCGGGCTTCCCAGGGAGGCGCGGGGCGATGCTCACCTCTGGCTCTTGTGTTTTTTTTTTAGAACGAAAGCTCGCGCAGAGCCCGACTTTGAATTAACAAAGCCATCAACCTGCTCACCTCTGGCTCTTGTGTTTTGCCCCAAGCTGATTTACTTCCGCTCTGCTAGCTGTTTAGGGCCTCCTCCACTCTCTACCGTCCTCCCCAACATGTAAAACTGCTAGTACTTGTTGGATCAAGCTCATATCCGGGCATTTTTTTTGGCCTTTAATGAAAATTCAGGCCTTCAACGACACAGATTTTGATAGCCAGTTATTCCGGTAGCGGCACCTCATTGCCTTTTTTTGGCAATTGGTTGTGTTTTGGTGGTACTTTCTCCTTACACTAGCATCTGTAAGTTCACATACACATACACGGACTGCGCTTCGGTGCCTTAAGGCAGTGCTACAGAACTTTTCTTTTTTGTATTAAGCATAACTTTTGCCTTATGTATATATGTGTACCACATGTTGTTTCAGTTCAAGAGTAATGCTTGAGGCATGCATGTAACGTAGCCATAGGAAGTTTGAATTTGTCACTTTGATGTATACTTTTGTTAAGCAAACTCCTTTGCTGAAAACCATTCTCTTTGGTCACTTATATTACTTTCCTACTACAGTAGTAAACCACCTGCCATCATATTTGTTGCTTGATGCCACTTATTTACTGCAGATAGATCTGCATGCTAAAAGGAAAGGAGTAACTAACATGGCGACCGTTGAAGGAGGGTTTGGTGTGAGCTCACTAGCATTCTATAGTCGAGTGCTGGGGGTTAGCATGTGCGCTCCTGCGACCTGCCTTATCCCCTCCGCCTACCGCCTGCCACGCCGCTCGCCGTCGTCGCCACCACCCCTACTGCCCCGCATCGAAGGAGAGCGGCCCCGCCTTAGCCCACCCCAGCCTAATGGAGCGCAAGAAGCCACTCCGAGATCTCGAAGGGGAAGAGGAGATGGAGGCGAGGCATCGGGAGCGCATGGCGTGGACGATGCGTCGCCCACTGAGGGGCGATTCTATCCAAAAGCTCATCACCAGGATCTGTGTGGAGGTCTGATAACTCACAAGTATATGGGATCGCAACAATTTTCGAGGATAGAGTATTCAACTCAAATTTATTGATTCGACACAAGGGGAGCCAAAGAATATTCTCAAGTATTAGCAGCTGAGTTGTCAATTCAACCACACCTGGAAACTTAATATCTGCAGCAAAGTGTTTAGTAGCAAAGTAATATGATAGTAGTGGTAACGATAGCAAAAGTAATATTTTTGGGTTTTGTAGTGATTGTAACAATAGCAACGGAAAAGTAAATAAGCAAAGAATAATATATGAAAAGCTCGTAGGCAATGGATCGGTAATGGAGAATTATGTCAGATGCGATTATTCATGCAACAGTTATAACATAGGGTGACACAGAACTAGCTCCAATTCATCAATGTAATGTAGGCATTTATTCCGAATATAGTCATACGTGCTTATGAAAAAGAACTTGCATGACATCTTTTGTCCTACCCTCCCGTGGCAGCGGGGTCCTATTGGAAACTAAGGGATATTAAGGCCTCCTTTTAATAGGGTACCGGACCAAAGCATTAACATATAGTGAATACATGAACTCCTCAAACTACGGTCATCACCGGGAGTGGTTCCGATTATTGTCACTTCGGGGTTGCCGGATCATAACACATAGTAGGTGACTATAAACTTGCAAGATAGGATCAAGAACTCACATATATTCGTAAAAACATAACAGGTTCAGATATGAAATCATGGCACTCGGGCCCTAATGACAAGCATTAATCATAGCAAAGTCATAGCAACATCAATCTCAGAACATAGTGGATACTAGGGATCAAACCCTAACAAAACTAACTCGATTACATGATAAATCTCATCCAACCCATCATCGTCCAGCAAGCCTACGATGGAATTACTCACGCACGGCGGCGAGCATCATGGAATTGGTGATGGAGGAAGGTTGATGATGACAATGGCGACGGATTCGCCTCTCCGGAGCCCCGAACGGACTCCAGATCAGCCCTCCCGAGAGAGTTTAGGGCTTGGCAGCGGCTTCGTATCGTAAAACGCGATGAATCTTTCTCTCTGATTGTTTTCTTCCCGAACACGAATATATGGAGTTGGAGTTGAGGTCGGTGGAGCGTCAGGGGGCCCACGAGGCAGGGGGGCGCGCCCAGGGGGTAGGCGCGCCCCCACCCTCGTGGACAGGGTGTGGGCCCCCTGACGTGGATTCTTCTTCCAGTTTTTTTATATATTCCAAAAATAATCTCCGTTGATTTTCAGGTCATTCCGAGAACTTTTATTTCTGCACAAAAATAACACCATGGCAATTCTGCTGAAAACAGCGTTAGTCCTGGTTAGTTCCATTCAAATCATGCAAGTTAGAGTCCAAAATAAGGGCAAAAGTGTTTGGAAAAGTAGATACGACGGAGACGTATCAACTCCTCCAAGCTTAAACCTTTGCTTGTTCTCAAGCAATTCAGTTGATAAACAGAAAGTGATAAAGAAAAACTTTTACAAACTCTGTTTGCTCTTGTTGTTGTAAATATGTAAAGCCAGCATTCAAGTTTTCAGCAAAGATTATGAACTAACTATATTCACAATAACATTTAGGTCTCATGTTTACTCATATCAATGGCATAATCAACTAGCGAGCAATAATAACAAATCTCGGATGATAGCACTTTCTCAAAGCAATCATGATATGATATAATAAGATGGTATCTCGCTAGCCCTTTCTGAGACCGCAAAACATAAATGCAGAGCACCTTTAAGGATCAAGGACTTTCTAGACATTGTAATTCATGGTAAAAGAGATCCAGTCACAGTCATACTCAATGTAAACTAACAGTAATGGATGCAAATGACAGAGGTGCTCTCCAACTGGTGCTTTTTAATAAGAGGATGATGACTCAACATGAAAGTAAATAGATAGGCCCTTCGCAGAGGGAAGCATGGATTTGTAGAGGTGCCAGAGCTCGGTTTTGAAATAGAGATGAATAATATTTTAAGCGGTATACTTTCATTGTCAACATAACAACCAAGAGATGGCGATATCTTCCATGCTACACACATTATAGGCGGTTCCCAAACAGAATGCTAACGTTTATACTCCCCCTCCACCAACAAGCATCAATCCATGGCTTGCTCGAAACAACGAGTGCCTCCAACTAATAAGAGTCCCAGGGGGAGTTTTGTTTGCAATTATTTTGATTTAGTTTGCATAAAGCATGGGACCGGGCATCCCGGTGACCAGCCACTTTCTCGTGAGTGAGGAGCGGAGTCCACTCCTCTTGAGAATAACCCGCCTAACATGGAAGATACGCACAACCCTAGTTGATACATGAGCTATTCGAGCATACAAAACAGGATATTTATTTGAAGGTTTAGAGTTTGGCACATACAAATTTACTTAGAACGGCAGGTAGATGTCGTATATAGGAAGGTATAGTGGACTCATATGGAATAACTTTGGGGTTCATGGGATTGGATGCACAAGCAGTATTCCCGCTTAGTACAGGTGAAGGCTAGCAAAAGACTGGGAAACGACCAGCTAGAGAGCGACAACAGTCATGAACATGCAAGCATGAGTAGGATATAATCCACCATGAACATAAATATCGTGAAGGCTATGTTGATTTTGTTCAACTACATGCGTGAACATGTGCCAAGTCAAGTCACTTAAATCATTCAGAGGAGGATACCACCCTATCATACCACATCACAACCATTTTAATAGCATGTTGGCATGCAAGGTAAACCATTATAAGCTCCTAGCTAATTAAGCATGGCACAAGAAACTATGATCTCTAATTGTCATTGCAAATATGTATCTTTCATAATAGGCTGAATCAGGAACGATGAACTAATCATATTTACAAAAACAAGAGAGGTCGAGTTCATACCAGTTTTTCTCATCTCAATAAGTTCATCATATAATCATCATTATTGCCTTTCACTTGCACGACCGAATAGTGTGGATAATAATGATAGTGCACGTGCATTGGACTAAGCTGGAATCTGCAAGCATTCAATTCATGGGAGAAGACAAGGTAATATGGGCTCTTCATTAGATCAACAATAATGCATATAAGAGCCACTCAACATTTTCATCGTGGTCTTCTCCTCTCGACCCCCAAAGGAAAGAAATAAAACAAACTATTTACCCGAGAAAGCTCCCAACAAGCAAACGAAGAACGAGAATTTTTTTGGGTTTTCTTTTTAATTATTACTACTACAGGCATGGAAAGTAAACTAGCTAAAAGCTACAACTATTTTTTTTGTTTTTTCTTAATGTTTTTCAAACACACAAGAAGAAAACGAGAAAATGAAAATAAACTAGCATGGATGATATAATGAAAGAGTATGAGCACCGACAACTAGCATGAGTGTGTGAACATGAATGTAATGTCGGTGAGAAATACGTACTCCCCCAAGCTTAGGCTTTTGGCCTAAGTTGGTCTATGCCCCTGGATGGCCTGATGGATATCCGAAGTTGAAGATGGGGTCGTACTGAGATGCATCAGCTACTGCCCGAAGAGCTGCAACATGGAGGCGGGCTGCCTCCGCCCTCCTCTCGTACTCGGTCGCCTCCTCCCTGGTTATAACATATCTCCCTTTTGCCTGAAAGTCAAAAAAGTAGGAGCAGGGAGAGCGACATGATAGGTGCATCGTCTGTCAAAGATTAGTCGGTACTGGAGGAACTGATTGTTCCTCTCAACAAACTTATGACAAACCATGGCATTATAATCTAAATAAGCAGGATGCAACTCGATATCATCTCCATGTATGGGTATCTCAAGAAAATCAGCTAAACGGGTTGCGTAAATTCCACCAAAGAAATCTCCATTAATTTTGTTATTATGCAACCTGCGTGCAACAATGGCCCCCAAGTTATATTGCCTATCTCCTAATATAGCACTCTTGAGAACACTAAGATCTGGCACACACATGTGACATGCCTCATCCTTACCATTTATGCATCTACCTATAAAGAGAGCAAAATAATGTATAGCAGGAAAATGAATGCTCCCTATGGTAGCTTGCGTGATTTTCCTAAATTCCCCCACAGTTATACTAGCAAGAAAGTCTCTATATTCAGATTTGCGAGGTTCACTAACATTACCCCACTGTGGGAGTTTACAAGCAGTGTTAAAATCTTCTAAGTCCATGGTATAAGATTTATCATAAAGATCAAACAGGATAGTTTGAGAATTGCGTGATGATGAAAATTGAAACCTTCTCACAAAGGAATCAGTGAGGTAGTGGTACTGACGGCACTTATGTGCCATGAAGCTCTCAAAATCGGCGTTACGCACATATGCGTCCAATTCATCCTTGATTCCTGCTTGGACCATGAAATCTTCTGACGGCCTTGGCCATTCACAAGGCCGCACTTGAGCGTCCCTCGGTGGTTCATTGTCCGGCTCACGCATTGCGGGCCTGGGTCCTATCTTCCTTGAAGAACCACCTTGGTACATTTTCCTAAACATGTTTCCTCCTCTGAAAAATTTCTGAAATTTTTAGTAACTTAAAATAAAAGTGAACCAAACTCAACAAAATTGATAGCAACTACTCCCACAAGTGCCTAGAGGCCATATCATGCATTAAAACTACTTTTGACCACATAAATTTGACATGCAAACTCAAGAACAGGGTCACCTAAGCAGCAAAGATTTGCAATAAATAAAGCACTAGAACAAAAACTAATTGGACCATTGGAGGAGTCACATACCAAAGAACAATCCCCCAAAGCAGTTTTGTGAATGGAGCTTTGAGCTAGGAGATCGAAAATGGCAGCAAGATGAGCTAGAACTCGTGCTTGAGCTGGTTGGTGATTTTTTTGGAAGGAAGAAGGAGTGTGTGGTGGCTGTAATAAGTGGAGGGGGGCCACTAGGGGCCCACGAGGCAGGGGGGCGCGCCCAAGGGGTAGGGCGCGCCCTGGACCCTCGTGGCCAGGTGCTGGCTCCCCCTGATGGTTCTCAGTGCTAGATATTCTCAAATATTCCGGAAAAAATCATATTAAATTTTTAGGGCATTTGGAGAACTTTTATTTTTGAGGTATTTTTTTATTGCACGGATAATTCAGAAAATTGACAGAAATTACTATTTTTGCTTTATTTAATATAAATAACAGAAAGTAAAAGAAGGGTACAGAGGGTTGTGCCTTCTAACTTCATCCATCTCATGCTCATCAAAAGGAATCCACTAACAAGGTTGATCAAGTCTTGTTAACAAACTCATTCCGAATAACATGGAACCAGAGAAATTTCGAATGACACTATGTTACCTCAACGGGGATATGCACATCCCCAACAATAAGAATAGCATATCTCTTTGTGACAGTAGGAAGAGGAAATTGAAAACCTCCAATAGTAATCGATGGAATTTTTCCAATAGAATTGATACTGTGGACTTGAGGTTGTTTCCTCAGAAAGTGTACCGTATGCTCATTACCATTAACATGACAAGTGACATTGCCTTTGTTGCAATCAATAACAGCCCCTGCAGTATTCAAAAAGGGTCTTCCAAGAATAATAGACATACAATCGTTCTCGGGAATATCAAGAATAACAAAGTCCGTTAAAATAGTAACGTTTGCAACCACAACAGGCACATCCTCACAAATACCTACAGGTATAGCAGTTGATTTATCAGCCATTTGCAAAGATATTTCAGTAGGTGTCAACTTATTCAAATCAAGTCTACGATATAAAGAGAGAGGCATAACACTAACACCGGCTCCAAGATCACATACAGCAGTTTTAACATAGTTTCTTTTAATGGAGCATGGTATAGTTGGTACTCCTGGATCTCCAAGTTTCTTTGGTATTCCACCCTTAAAAGTACAATTAGCAAGCATGGTGGAAATTTCAGCTTCCGGATCTTTCTCTTATTTGTAACAATATCATTCATATACTTAGCATAAGGATTCATTTTAAGCATATCGGTCAAACGCATACGCAAAAAGATAGGTCTAACCATTTCAGCAAAGCGCTCAAAATCCTCATCATCCTTTTTCTTGGATGGTTTAGGAGGAAAAGGCATGGGTTTCTGAACCCATGGTTCTCTTTCTTTACCATGCTTCCTAGCAACAAAGTCTCTCTTATCATAACATTGATTCTTTGATTGTGGGTTATCAAGATCAATAGCAGGTTCAATTTCTACATCATTATTATTGCTAGGTTGAGCATCAACATGAACATCATCATTAACATTATCACTAGGTTCATGTTCATTACCAGATTGTGTTTCAGGATCAGAGATAGAAATATCATTAGGATTCTCAGGTGTGTCTACAACAGTGTAACACCCACGATGCGGCTATATCTCCCACGTGTCGGAGCACGACTTAGAGGCATAACCGCATTGTAGGCATGTCACAAGAGGGGTAATCTTTACACATCCCATGTACTGAATAAGAAAGGGATAAAGAGTTGGCTTGCAATCGCCACTTCACACAATACATAAATATAGCATTACATCATCCAGAATACAAACAAGGTCTGACTACGGAACCAAATAAAGAAAGACAACCCCTAATGCATAGATCCCCGATCGCCCCGACTGGGCTCCACTACTGATCAACTGGAAACGAAATGAGACTACAAACAAAATCTTCATCGAGCTCCTCCTTGAGCTCGGTTGCGTCACCTGCACGGTTATCATCGGCACCTGCAACTGTTTGAAGTAATATGTGAGTCACGGGGACTCAACAATCTCACACCCTCGCGATCAAGACTATTTAAGCTTATGGGTAGGAAAAGGTAGTGAGGTAAAGCTGCAGCAAGCACTAGCATATATGGTGGCTAAACTTATGCAAAATGAGAGCGAGAAGAGAAGCAAAGCACGGTCGTGAACTAGAAGTGATCCTGAAACTACTTACGTTCAAGCATAACATAAGAACCGTGTTCACTTCCTGGACTCCGCCGAAAAGAGACCATCACGGATACACACGCTGTTGATTCATTTTAATTAAGTTAAGTGTCAAGTTCTCTACAACCAGATATTAACAAAATCCCATCTGCCCATAACCGCGGGCACGACTTTCAAAAGTTCAAAACCCTGCAGGGGTGTCCCAACTTAGCTCATCACAAGCTCTCATGGTCAACGAAGGATATTCCTTCTCCCAGGAAGACCCGATCAGACTCGGAATCCCGGTTACAAGACATTTCGATAATGGTAAAACAAGACCAGCAAAGCCGCCCGAATGTGCCGACAAATCCCGATAGGAGCTGCACATATCTCGTTCTCAGGGCACACCGGATAAGCAATCCGTACAACTAAAACCAACCCTCAAGTTTCCCTGAGGTGGCGCTGCAAGGGGCTCTAGTTTGGACCAACACTCAGAGGAGCACTGACCCGGGGGTTTAAAATAAAGATGACCCTTGAGTCCACGGAACCCAAGGGAAAAAGGCTTAGGTGGAAAATGGTAAAACCAAGGTTGGGCCTTGCTGGAGGAGTTTTATTCAAGGCGAACTATCAAGGGGTTCCCATTATAACCCAACCGCATAAGGAACGCAAAATCAAGGAACATAACACCGGTATGACGGAAACTAGGGCGGCAAGAGTGGAACAAAACACCAGGCATAAGGCCGAGCCTTCCACCCTTTACCAAGTATATAGATGCATTAAAGTAAACAAGATAATATAATGATATCCCAAACAATAATCATGTTCCAACAAGGAACAAACTCCAATCTTCACCTGCATCTAGCAACGCTATAAGAGGGGCTGAGCAAAGCGGTAACATAGCCAAACAACGTTTTGCTAGGACAAGGTGGGTTAGAGGTTTGACATGGCAATATGGGAGTCATGATAAAGAATGTGGTAGGTATCGCGGCATAGCAATAGAGCGAGCAACTAGCAAGCAAAGATAGAAGTGATTTCGAGGGTATGGTCATCTTGCCTGCAAAGTTCTCCGAGTTGACGTAAGCTTGATCCTCGTAAGCGTACTCAATGGGATCCTCGATCACGAACTCATCTCCCGGCTCTACCCAAGGCAAGAACACAAGCAAAGGGAAACACAATCAACCACGGTGCAATGCGCAAGCAACATGATGCAAAACATGGCATGATATGCGGGATGTGATATGCAATGCATATGCGTGCTCCGGAAGGAAAAGATTGAACCAGGCCTCAACTTGGCAAACCAAGAGTGCCGCTGGAAAGATGAGTTGATTTCGGTCGAAATCGATATGAAGATCACCGGAATCGGATGCACGGTTTGCAAATGGCAAGCAAAACGATAATGGCACAATTCTGCGATTAACAGCACGATGCCATCTAGAATGCAATAAGAAACTAAGCTACTGCACTCCAACATTGAAACAAAGCACATGGCAGTGATCTACTCAAGATGCTTGACAAAATATGAACACTGAGCTACGGCTAAATCACACAAGAACAGGTTCAAGCAAGCATGGCAAAATTGCAAAAGATATCAGCTTCACAGACTTGGTGAAAATACTAACTTGCCAGGAATTAACATCAGGAAGCAATGTTTAGAGCAAATAAACAACATGCTACAGGAACAGAACATAGCAATACAAGGCATGGCATGAATCTACTCAAAGCATATAGCAAAAGCCCCTTACTGACCATAAGCCAAAAAGGATCATAAGATATGATGGCACCCATGTAAACATAGCAAGTTTCGTTAACAGATTCAGACTTAGCAGAAAAACTGGACATGGCAAAAACAGAGTTATGAAGGCGTGTTTGCGAGCTCGATGCACTCAACACAAGGCATTGCATGACAAACTAAGCATATTCCCAGCAAGAAGACATGATCAAAAAGCTAACCATGGCAAGGACAATCTCATAGCATGCATGGATCAACTACAACAACCTTGGCAAAATTGATTAACACGTAAACAATCTGCCAGGAACATTTTATAGCAAAAGTAGAGCAAGATTGAGTCATGCTAGGGTACTCCATAAATGTAAACAAGGACATGGATGGATAGAGAACAACCATATGCCCAAATCATCCTTACTAAACATACTCAAAAGAAGCATGGATCACTCTGTATCAACATGAACACATGGCATTAAAATAACAGCAGGGAAATGACTTAGTGAAATTCTAAGTCCCTGAAATCAGCAACATCACGAGAGCTACTTTACATGCTTGTGCTAGCCATCACATTGATCACAAAAATACATGGCATACACCCCTGTAAAGATGGCATGGCATAGACCAAAACACATGTAGAGATCATGCCCATAGGAAGCACATAATAATCATGGCAAAAATGACAAATGCTCATAAACTGATAAGAATCAGGAACTAACATTTTATAGCACTCTTGCAACAGTCATTAGGGCATCAAGATGGACTCAAACAAGCATGGTGCAATGGAACAAAATAAAGAGGACATCCAGGTGAACAATTTGATATATCACACGCGCAAAACGGAGCTACGGATGATGAGTTATGGCATGATGAACAGGGCTAGAAAATATTAGGGACTTAGGAAAAAACGGGTCAACCCTAGGGTTTCGGATCCAGATCTGGGCGGCGTGGATCCCGAGGTTCATCGGAGCTCTTGCCGGAGTTGAAGAAGAGGACAGCGGCGCGGGCGCGGAGCTCGCCGGATCGAGGCCGGGGACGCGCGGATCCGACGCGGTGGAGGTGCGGGGCGGCACCGGCGTTACGGATATGGCCGGAGATGGGCAAGGGGCGGCGGAGCACCTGTGTCCAGCGAGGTGCGGTGGCTGGAGCACGGATCCTGGCGACGAGGAGCTCCACCACGAGGAACCTGCAGGGCGCGGCGTCGGCCATGGCCGCGGGTGAGAGGCGGAAGGCGAGGCGGGGAGGAAGAAGAGATGGTGGAGCATGACTTGGAGCTCATCGGCGGCGAGGCGTGAGGGCATGGAGGTGGTCGGCGGCGAGAACGACAGGCGGCGGTACAAGGGTTCCGGCGGAGAAGGCGGCGGCGCTCGGACGTGGACCTCGCGCATGCGGCGGTGGTTGGCGCGGCCTCCTGCGGGCTCCGCGCGGGCCGAGCGGGCCGCGACGGTGGTTGGACGGTGCGCAGCCATGTGGCGGCCTATGAGTGGAGGGAAACGGTGGCGGATGCGTCCGGCTCCGCCCGGACGTGTCCGGCGACGGCGGGGGAAGAAATTAGGGTTTCGGGACCCGGATTTTGGACAGGGAGGACAAATTTATAGGTAGAGGGAGCTAGGAGAGTCCAAATGGAGTGCGGTTTTCGGCCACGCGATCGTGATCGAACGACCGAGGGGATGGAGGGGGTTTGGATGGGTTTTGGGCCACTTTGGAAGGGTGTTGGGCTGCAACACACATGAGACCTTTACGGTTCCCCGGTTAACCGTTGGAGTATCAAACGGACTCCAAATGGCACGAAACTTGACAGGCGGTCTACCGGTGGTGTACCAAGGCCGCTTGGAAAATCTCGGTCCATTTCGAGAATGTTCAACACCCGCTCACGAAAAGAGGCAAAAGGAGGCGCTAGAGGACATAGGAGTGTCGGATCGCAAAACGGACAGGGGGGAAAATGCTCGGATGCATGAGACGAACACGTATGCAAATGCGATGCACATGATGACATGATATGAAATGCATGACATGAACAAAATGCAAAACAAAGACAAAACCCAACCACGAGGGAATATCATAACTTAGAGCCGAAAATGGCAAGAGTTGGAATACAAATATGGTAAGTTACATCCGGGGTGTTACAAACAGGTTCACTAGAAGCATGCAAAGTCCTATCATTTTTATTTTTCTTCCTCTTAGAAGGACTAGGTGCATCAATGTTATTTCTCTGAGAATCCTGCTCAAGTCTATTAGGATAGCCCTCAGGATACAAAGGTTCCCGAGTCATTTTACCACCTCTAGTCATAACTCTAACAACATTATCATTATTCTTACTATTAAATTCATTGAGCAAATCATTCTGAGCTTTAAGAACTTGTTCTACTTGAGTGGTAACCATAGAAGCATGTTTACTAATAAGTTTAAGTTCACCTTTAACACTAGCCATATAATCACTCAAGTGTTCAATCATATAAGCATTGCGTTTCAGTTGTATATCAAAATAAGCATTAAAATCTTCTTGCTTAACCATAAAGTTATCAAATTCATCCAAACATTGGCTAGCAAACTTAGCAGGAGGGATTTCAGCTTTATCATATCTATAGAGAGAGTTTACCTTTACTACCTATGTCGGGTTATCGAGACCGTGTGTTTCTTCAATAGGTGATGAAATAAGGCCATGTATTTCTTCAACAGGAGGTAAATTCTTAACATCTTCAGCTTTTATACCTTTTTCTTTCATAGATTTCTTTGCCTCTTGCATATCTTCAGGACTGAGAAATAGAATACCCCTTTTCTTTGGAGTTGGCTTAGGAGTTGGTTCAGGAAGTGTCCAATTATTTTCATTAGTCAACATATTATTCAATAACAATTCAGCTTGATCAACAGTTCTTTCCCTGAAAACACAACCAACACAACTATCCAGGTGGTCTCTGGAAGCATCGGTTAGTCCATTATAAAAGATATCAAGTATTTCATTTTTCTTGAGAGGATGATCAGGCAAAGCATTAAGTAATTGGAGAAGCCTCCCCCAAGCTTGTGGGAGACTCTCTTCTTCAATTTGCACAAAATTATATATTTTCCTTAAAGCAGCTTGTTTCTTATGAGCGGGGAAATATTTAGCAGAGAAGTAGTAAATCATATCCTGGGGACTACGCACACAACGAGGATCGAGAGAATTAAACCATATCTTAGCATCACCCTTTAATGAGAACGAAAATAATTTAAGGATATAATAGTATCGAGTTTTCTCATCACTAATGAACAGGGTAGCTATATCATTTAATTTAGTAAGATGTGCCACAACAGTTTCAGATTCATAGCCATAAAAAGGATTAGATTCAACCAAAGTAATTATATCAAGATCAACTGAGAAATCATAATCCTTATCAGTAATAAAGATAGGTGAAGTAGCATAAGCAGGATCATATTTCATTCTAGCATTCAGAGATTTTTCTTTAAGCTTAGCTAATAATTTCTTAAGATCAGATCTATCATTGCAAGCAAGAAAGTCTCTAGCAGTTTCTTCATCCATAACATAACCCCCAGGAACGACACGCAATTCATATCTAGGAGGAGAATCTTCATCATCACTTTCATCAATATTATCAGTTTCAATAATTTCATTCTCTCTAGCCCTAGCAAGTTGTTCATCAAGAAATTCACCTAGTGGCACACTAGTATCAAGCATAGAAGTAGTTTCATCATAAGCATCATACAAAGCAGAAGTGGCATCATCAATAACATGCGACATATCAGAATTAATAGCAGAAGCAGGTTTAGGTGTCGCAAGCTTACTCAAAACAGAAGGTGAATCAAGTGCAGAGCTAGATGGTAGTTCCTTACCTCCCCTCATAGCGAAAGCAGGGTCATATTTCATTCTAGCATTCAAAGACTTTTCTTTAAGCTTAGCTAATAATTTCTTAAGATCAGATCTATCATTGCAAGCAAGAAAGTCTCTAGCAGTTTCTTCATCCATAACATAACCCCCAGGAACGACACGCAATTCATATCTAGGAGGAGAATCTTCATCATCACTTTCATCAATATTATCAGTTTCAATAATTTCATTCTCTCTAGCCCTAGCAAGTTGTTCATCAAGAAATTCACCTAGTGGCACACTAGTATCAAGCATAGAAGTAGTTTCATCATAAGCATCATACAAAGCAGAAGTGGCATCATCAATAACATGCGACATATCAGAATTAATAGCAGAAGCAGGTTTAGGTGTCGCAAGCTTACTCAAAACAGAAGGTGAATCAAGTGCAGAGCTAGATGGTAGTTCCTTACCTCCCCTCGTGGTTGAGGAAAAAATCATGGTTTTTTTGATCATTCAAGTTCTTCATAATGATAAGCAGATATAAATCCCAAGTGGCTCAAAGAATAGAGCTATGCTCCCCGGCAACGGTGCCAGAAAATGGTCTTGATAACCCACAAGTATAGGGGATCGCAACAGTTTTCGAGGGTAGAGTATTCAACCCAAATTAATTGATTCGACACGAGGGGAGCCAAAGAATATTCTCAAGTATTAGCAGCTGAGTTGTTAATTCAACCACACCTGGAAACTTAATATCCGCAACAAAGTGTTTAGTAGCAAAGTAATATGATAGTAGTGGTAACAATAGCAAAAGTAATATTTTTGGGTTTTATAGTGATTGTAACAATAGCAACGGAAAAGTAAATAAGCGAAGAACAATATATGAAAAGCTCGTAGGCAATGGATCGGTAATGGAGAATTATGTCGGATGCGATTATTCATGCAACAGTTATAACATAGGGTGACACAGAACTAGCTCCAATTCATCGATGTAATGCAGGCATGTATTCTGAATATAGTCATACGTGCTTATGGAAAAGAACTTGCATGACATCTTTTGTCCTACCTTCCTGTGGCAGCGGGGTCCTATTGGAAACTAAGGGATATTAAGGCCTCCTTTTAACAGAGTACCGGACCAAAGCGTTAACACATAGTGAATACATGAACTCCTCAAACTACGGTCATCACCGGGAGTGATCCCGATTATTGTCACTTCGGGGTTGCCGGATCATAACACATAGTAGGTGACTATAGACTTGCAAGATAGGATCAAGAACTCACATATATTCATGAAAACATAATAGGTTCAGATCTGAAATCGTGGCACTCGGGCCCTAGTGACAAGCAATAAGCATAGCAAAGTCATAGCAACATCAATCTCAGAACATAGTGGATACTAGGGATCAAACCCTAACAAAACTAACTCGATTACATGATAAATCTCATCCAACCCATCACCGTCCAGCAAGCCGACGATGGAGTTACTCACGCACGACGGTGAGCATCATGGAATTGGTGATGGAGGAAGGTTGATGATGACGATGGCGACGGATTCCCCTCTCCGGAGCCCCGAACGAACTCCAGATCAGCCCTCCCGAGAGAGTTTAGGGCTTGGGGGCGGCTCCATATCGTAAAATGCGATGAATCCTTCTCTCTGATTTTTTTCTTCCCGAACACGAATATATGGAGTTGGAGTTGAGGTTGGTGGAGCGTCAGGGGGCCCACGAGGCAGGGGGCACGCCTAGGGGGGGTAGGCGTGCCCCCCACCCTCGTGGACAGGGTGTGGGAACCCTGACGTGGATTCTTCTTCCAGTATTTTTATATATTCCAAAAATAATCTCCGTTGATTTTCAGGTCATTCCGAGAACTTTTATTTCTGCACAAAAATAACACCATGGCAATTCTGCTGAAAACAGCGTTAGTCCGGGTTAGTTCCATTCAAATCATGAAAGTTAGAGTCCAAAACAAGGGCAAAAGTATTTGGAAAAGTAGATACTATGGAGACGTATCAAGGTCACGCCGGAGGAATTAGAGTGGGTGCTTCCATGGAGATCGACCTCACTGGAGAAAATCGTCACATGGGCGCGTGCAGAGATGAACTCATCAGATCCAGCACATCGGGCGCGATGGAAGGCGTTCTGATCCCTCCAGCCACTGTCCCGATGAATCTAACTGAAGCTCCGAGAGGCTCGACCTGGGAAGCTCATCGCAGATACACGCCAGAGTCTCCATCGGAGTCAGGTTTGGATTCCCCCCCTCCGTAGAGCTGCATGCCAGTCCCCGCTGCAGTCGATGAGTCTGATCCCCGGGTACCGAGCTCGAATTCGCCCTATAGTGAGTCGTATTACAATTCACTGGCCGTCGTTTTACAACGTCGTGACTGGGAAAACCCTGGCGTTACCCAACTTAATCGCCTTGCAGCACATCCCCCGCTGAAAAGGGAGAGCGCAAAGCAGTTGAAAAAGAGGTGGGAAAATCAAATCGGGCTGAGGTGGAAAGCGAGCCAGGAAAAGATGAGGAGGAGGGCCTGAGTGAGATTTTTGGCCAATTGTGGATTGAGGAGGAAAATTCTAGCCCTAAATCAACTACAAATTCCCACTTTGTCCTCGCGTGGATAAGGAGACATCTCATCCCCACGAACAACTTCACCACCACTGACTGCTTCCCTGTCCAGCACCAGCTCAAGAGAGGAATTGATCGCAACAAAGTGAGATCCATCTCAATTTCTCAGTGTGTGGGCGGGATCACCCCCAGATCTTGCCAGACCCAGAGCTATGGACTCCCCCGAGCTTAAACCTTTGCTTGTCCTCAAGCAATTCAGTTGATAAACTGAAAGTGATAAAGAAAAACTTTTACAAACTCTATTTGCTCTTGTTGTAGTAAATATGTAAAGCCAGCATTAAGTTCTCAGCAAAGATTATGAACTAACTGTTGGGGAACGTAGCAGAAATTCAAAATTTTCTACGCATCACCAAGATCAATCTATGGAGTAATATAGCAATGAGGGAAGGAGAGTGCATCTACATACCCTTGTAGATCGCTAAGCGGAAGCGTTCAAGTGAACGGGGTTGATGGAGTCGTACTCGTCGTGATCCAAATCACCGATGATCCTAGTGCCGAACGGATGGCACCTCCGCGTTCAACACACGTACAGCCCGGTGACGTATCCTACGCCTTGATCCAGCAAGGGGAGAAGGAGAGGTGGGGGAAGACTCCATCCAGCAGCAGCACGACGGCGTGGTGGTGGTGGAGGAGCGCGGGACTCCAGCAGGGCTTCGCCAAGCACTACGAGAGACGAGGAGGGAGAGGGGTAGGGCTGCGCTAACAGGGAGATGGAATCGCGTGTTGGGCTGCCCCTTTGCTCAAGTATATATAGGGGGAGGGGAGGGGCTGCGCCCCCACCTAGGGTTCCCTCCCTAGGGGTGGCGGCAGCCCCCAGATCCCATCTGGGAGGCGGCCAAGGGGAAGAGAGAGGGGGGCGCACCTAGGGTGGACCTTAGGGCCCATCTGAGCCTAGGGTTTGTCCCCTCTCCCCTTGAGGACGCCTTGGGCCTTGGTGGGAGGCGCCCTAGCCCACCTAGGGGCTGGTACCTTCCCACTATTGGCCCATGTAAGCCTCCGGGGCTGGTGGCCCCACCTGGTGGACCCCCGGACCCCTCCGGTGGTCCCGGTACACTACCGGTGATGCCCGGAACACTTCCGGTGGCCAAAACCATACTTCCTAAATATCAATCTTTACCTCCGGACCATTCCGGAACTTCCTCGTGACGTTCCGGGATCTCATCTGGGACTCCGAACACATTTCGGTAACCGCGTACATACTTTCCCTATAACCCTAGCGTCATCGAACCTTAAGTGTGTAGACCTACGGGTTCGGGAAACATGGCAGACATGACCGAGACAACTCCTCCGGTCAATAACCAACAGCGGGATCTGGATACCCATGTTGGCTCCCACATGCTCCAGCGATGATCTCATCGGATGAACCACGATGTCAAGGACTTAATCAATCCCGTATACAATTCCCTTTGTCTAGCGGTACGATACTTGCCCGAGATTCGATCGTCGGTACCCGATACCTTGTTCAATCTCGTTACCGGCAAGTCTCTTTACTCGTTCCGTAACACATCATCCCGTGATCAACTCCTTGATCACATTGTGCACATTATGATGATGTCCTACCGAGTGGGCCCAGAGATACCTCTCCGTTTACACGGAGTGACAAATCCCAGTCTCGATTCGTGCCAACCCAACAGACACTTTCGGAGATACTTGTAGTGTACCTTTATAGCCACCCAGTTACGTTGTGACGTTTGGCACACCCAAAGTATTCCTACGGTATCCGGGAGTTGCACAATCTCATGGTCTAAGGAAATGATACTTGACATTTAGAAAAGCTTTAGCATACGAACTACACGATCTAGTGCTATGCTTAGGATTGGGTCTTGTCCATCACATCATTCTCCTAATGATGTGATCCCGTTATCAACGACATTCAATGTCCATGGTCAGGAAACTGTAACCATCTATTGATCAACGAGCTAGTCAACTAGAGGCTTACTAGGGACATGGTGTTGTCTATGTATCCACACATGTATCTGAGTTTCCTATCAATACAATTATAGCATGGATAATAAACGATTATCATGAACAAGGAAATATAATAATAACTAATTTATTATTGCCTCTAGGGCATATTTCCAACAGTCTCCCACTTGCACTAGAGTCAATAATCTAGTTCACATCGATATGTGATTAACACTCAAGGTCACATCCCCATGTGACTAACTCCGAAAGAGTTTACTAGAGTCAATAATCTAGTTCACATCACTATGTGATTAGCACTCAATGAGTTCTGGGTTTGATCATGTTGCTTGTGAGAGAGGTTTTAGTCAACGGGTCTAAACCTTTCAGATCCGTGTGTGCTTTACAAATCTCTATGTCATCTCCTAGATGCAGCTACCACGTTCTATTTGGAGCTATTCCAAATAACTGTTCTACTTGGAGCTATTCTAAATTGTTGCTCCATTATACGTATCCGGTATCTCTACTCAGAGCTATCCGGATAGGTGTTAAGCTTGCATCGACGTAACCCTTTACGACGAACTCTTTTTCCACCTCCATAATCGAGAAAATTCCTTAGTCCACTAGTTACTAAGGATAACTTTGACCGCTGTCCTGTGATCCATTCTTGGATCACTCTTGTACCCCTTAACTGACTCATGGCAAGGCACACTTCAGGTGCGGTACACAGCATAGCATACTGTAGAGCCTACGTCTTAAGCATAGGGGACAACTTTCGTCCTTTCTCTCTATTCTGCCATGGTCGAGCTTTAAGTCTTAACTTCATACCTCAGAACTCAGGCAAGAACTCCTTCTTTGACTGATCCATCTTGAACTCTTCAAGATCATGTCAAGGTATGTGCTCATTTGAAAGTACTTTTAAGCATTTTGATCTATCCTTATAGATCTTGATGCTCAATGTTCTAGTAGCTCAATCCAGGCTTTCCATTGAAAACACTTTCCAAATAACCCTATATGCTTTCCAGAAATTCTACATCATTTCTGATCAACAATGTGTCAACAACATATACTCATCAGAAATTCTATAGTGCTCCCACTCACTTCTTTGGAAATACAAATTTCTCATAAACTTTATATAAACCCAAAATCTTTGATCATCTCATCAAAGCGTACATTCCAACTCCGAGATGCTCACTCCAGTCCTCAGAAGGATTGCTGGAGCTTTGCATCCTTATTAGCATCTTTTCAGGATTGACAAAACCTTTCGTTTGTATCACATACAACCTTTCCTCAAGAAAATCGTCGAGGAAACAATGTTTTGACATCCTATCTGCAAGATTTCATAAATAATGCAGTGACTGCTAATATAATTCCAACAGACTCTTAGCATCGCTACGAGTGAGAAAATCTCACCGTAGTCAACTCCTTGAACTTGTCAGAAAACATCTTAACGACAAGTCGAGCTTTCTTAATGGTGACATTTACCATCATTGTCCGTCTTCCTTTTAAACCCATCTGTACTCAATAGCCTTACGACCATCAAGTAGTTCTTCCAAAGTCTACACTTTGTTTTATATATGGATCCTCTCTCGGATTATATGGCCTCGAGCCATTTATCGGAATCCGGGCCCACCATCGCTTCTCCATAGCTCGTAGGTTCATTGTTGTCTAGCAACATGACTTCCAAGATAGGATTACGTACCACTCTGAAGTAGTATGCATCCTTGTCATCCCACGAGGTTTGGGAGTGACTTGATCCGAAGTCTCATGATCAATATCATAAGCTTCCACTTTCAATTGGTGTAGGTGCCACAGGAATAACTCTTTGTGCCCTGCTATACACTGGTTGAAGTGACGGTTCAATAACCTCGTCAAGTCTCCACCATCCTCCCACTCAATTCTTTCGAGAGAAACTTTTCCTCGAGAAAGGACCCGATTCTAGAAACAATCCCTTATTGCTTTCGGATCTGAGACAGGAGGTATACCCAACTGTTTTGGGTGTCCTATGAAGATGCATTTATCCGCTTTGGGTTCGAGCTTATCAGCCTGAAACTTTGTCACATAAGCGTCGTAGCCCCAAACTTTTAAGAAATGACAGCTTAGGTTTCTCTAAACCATACGATGTCATCTCATCGGAATTACGTGGTGCCCTACTTAAAGTGAATGTGGTTGTCTCTAATGCCTAACCCATAAATTATTGTGGTAATTCGATAAGAGACATCATGGTATGCATCATATCCAATAGGGTGCAGTTATGATGTTCGGACACACCATCACACTATGGTGTTCCAGGCTGTATTAGTTGTGAAACGATTTCCACAATGTCTTAATTTTGTGCCAAACTCGTAATTCAGATATTCATCTCTATGATCATATCATAGATCTTTTATCCTCTTGTCACGACGATCTTTCAACTTCACACTGAAATTACTTGAACCTTTCAATAATTCAGACTCGTGATTCATCAAGTAAATGTACTCAACATCTACTCAAATCATCTGTGAAGAAAGAACATAACGATATCCACTACATGCCTCAGCACTCATTGGACTGCACACATCAAAATGTATTACTTCCAACAATTTGCTTTCTAGTTCCATTTTACTGAAACCGAGGCTTTCAGTCATCTTGCCCATGTGGTATGATTTGCATGCCTCAAGTGATTCAAAATCAAGTGAGTCCAAACGGTCCATTTGCATGGAATTTCTTCATGCATACACACCAATAGACATGGTTCGCATGTCTCAAACTTTTCAAAAATGAGTGAGTCCAAAGGTCCATCAACATGGAGCTTCTTCATGCGTTTTATACCGATATGACTTACGTGGCAGTGCCACAAGTAGGTGGTACTATCATTACTATCTTTTGGCATGAACATGTGTATCACTACGATCAAGATCCAATAAACCATTCATTTTAGGTGTAAGACCATTGAAGGTATTGTTCAAATAAATAGAGTAACCATTATTCTCCTTAAATGAATAACCGTATTGCGATAGACATAATCCAATCATGTCTATGCTCAACGCAAACACCAAATAACAATTATTTAGGTTTTAATACCAATCTCGATGGTAGAGGGAGCGTGCGATGCTTGATCATATCAACCCTGGAAACACTTCCAACACATATCGTCAGCTCACCTTTAGCTAGTCTCCGTTTATTCCGTAGCTTTTATTTCGAGTTACTAACACTTAGCAACCGAACCGGTATCTAATACCCTGGTGCTACTAGGAGTACTAGTAAAGTAAACATTAACATAATGTATATCCAATATACTTCTATCGACCTTGCCAGCCTTCTAATCTACCAAGTATCTAGGGTAATTCTGCTCCAGTGGCTGTTCCCTTTATTACAGAAGCACTTAGTCTCGGGTTTGGGTTCAACCTTGGGTTTCTTCACTAGAGCAGCAGCTGAATTGCCGTGTCATGAAGTATCCCTTCTTGCCCTTGCCCTTCTTGAAACTAGTGGTTTCACTAACCATCAACAATTGATGCTCCTTCTTGATTTCTACTTTCGCGGTGTCAAACATCGCGAATATCTCAAGGATCATCATATATGTCCCTGATACATTATAGTTCATCACGAAGCTCTAGCAGCTTAGTGGTAATGACTTCGGAGAAACATCACTATCTTATCTGGAAGACCAACTCCCACTTGATTCAAATGATTGTTGTACTCAGACAATCTGAGCACAAGCTCAACAATTGAGCTTTTCTCCCTTAGTTTGCAGGCTAAGAAAATCGTCGGAGGTCTTATACCTTTTGACGTGGGCACGAGCTTGAAATCCTAATTTCAGCCCTCGAAACATCTCACATGTTTCGCGACGTTTCAAAAAATGTCTTTGGTGCCTCAACTCTAAACCGTTTAACTGAACTATCATGTAGTTATCAAAATGTGTATGTCAGATGTTCGCAACATCCACAGACAACGTTCGAGGTTCAGCACACTGAGCGGTGCATTAAGGTCATAAGCCTTCTAAGAAGCATTGAGGACAATCCTCAGTTTACGGACCTAGTCCGCATAATTGCTACTATCAACTTTCAACTAAATTTTCTCTAGGAACATATCTAAACAGTAGAACTAAAGCGTGAGATACGACATAATTTGCAAAATCCTTTTGACTATGTTCAGGATAATTAAGTTCATCTTATGAACTCCCACTTAGATAGACATCCCTCTAGTCATCTAAGTGATTACATGATCCGAGTCAACTAGGCCGTGTCCGATCATCACGTGAGACGGACTAGTCAACGTCGGTGAACATCTTCATGTTGATCGTATCTACCATACGACTCATGCTCGACCTTTCGGTCTCTGTGTTCCGAGGCCATGTCTGTACATGCTAGGCTCGTCAAGTTAACCCTAAGTGTTTTTGCATGTGTAAAACTGTCTTACACCCGTTGTATGTGAACGTAAGGATCTATCACACCCGATCATCACGGCGTGCTTCGAAACGACGAACTGTAGCAACGGTGCACAGTTAGGGGAGAACACTTCTTGAAATTTTAATGAGGGATCATCTTATTTACTACCGTCGTTCTAAGCAAATAAGATGTATAAACATGATAAACATCACATGCAATCAAATAATAGTGACATGATATGGCCAATATCATATAGCTCCTTTGATCTCCATCTTGGGGCTCCATGATCATCTATTACAAGAACATGATCAATCTCATACATCACATATATCATTCATCACATCCTTTTGGCCATATCACATCACATAGCATACCCTGCAAAAACAAGTTAGACGTCCTCTAATTGTTGTTTGCATGTTTTACGTGGCTGCTATGGGTTTCTAGCAAGAACGTTTCTTACCTACGCAAAAACCACAACGTGATATGCCAATTGCTATTTACCCTTCATAAGGACCCTTTTCATCGAATCCGATCCGACTAAAGTAGGAGAGACAGACACCCGCTAGCCACCTTATGCAACTAGTGCATGTTGGTCGGTGGAACCGGTCTCACGTAAGCATACGTGTAAGGTTGGTCCGGGCCACTTCATCCCACGATGCTGCCGAATCAAGATAAGACTAGTAACGGCAAGCATATTGAACAAAATCAACGCCCACAACTACTTTGTGTTCTACTCGTGCATAGAATCTACGCAATAGACCTAGCTCTGATACCACTGTTGGGGAACGTAGCAGAAATTCAAAATTTTCTTACGTGTCACCAAGATCTATCTATGGAGAAACCATCAACGAGGGGAAGGAGAGTGCATCTACATACCCTTGTAGATCGCTAAGCGGAAGCGTTCAAGTGAACGGGGTCGATGGAGTCGTACTCGTCGTGATTCAAATTACCGATGATCAAGTGCAGAACGGACGGCACCTCCGCGTTCAACACACGTACAGCCCGGTGACGTCTCCCACGCCTTGATCCAGCAAGGAGAGAGGGAGAGGTTGAGGAAGATCCAGCAGCACGACGGCGTGATGGTGGATGCAGGGCGTCACAGTAGCAGGGCTTCGCCTATACTATGAGAGAGAGACGTAACGGGGAGAGAGGGAGGCGCCAGGGGCTGGTGTATGAAGTTCCTCCTCTCCCCCACTATATATAGGAGGGCCAAGGGGGGTGGTGCGCCAGCCTAGGAGATCCAATCTCCTAGGTGCGGCTGCCAAAGGGAGGTTTCCCTCCCCCCCAAGGCACCTAGAGGTGCCTTCCACCATTGGGACTCTTCCCTTAAGTGGAACCCTAGGCGCATGGGCTTTTGGGGCTGGTGCCCTTGGCCCATATAGGCCAAGGCACACCCCCTACAGCCCATGTGGCCCCCCGGGACAGGTGGCCCCACCCGGTGGGCCCCCGGGACCCCTCCGGTGGTCCCGGTACAATACCGATAACCCCGAAACTTGTCCCGATGGCCGAAACAGCACTTCCTATATATAATTCTTTACCTCCGGACCATTCCGGAACTCCTCGTGACGTCCGGGATCTCATCCGGGACTCCAAACAACATTCGGGTTACTGCATATACATATCTTCACAACCCTAGCGTCACCGAACCTTAAGTGTGTAGACCCTACGGGTTCGGGAGACAAGCAGACATGACCGAGACGTTCTCCGGTCAATAACCAACAGCGGGATCTGGATACCCATGATGGCTCCCACATGTTCCACGATTATCTCATCGGATGAACCACGATGTCAAGGACTTAATCAATCCCGTATACAATTCCCTTTGTCTAGCGGTATGTTACTTGCCCGAGATTCGATCGTCGGAATCCAATACCTAGTTCAATCTC
>NC_053024.1:746426598-746518186 GCF_003073215.2 Triticum urartu
CACGGCTATTCGAATAGATTAACTTCCCTGCAGGGGTGCACCACATACCCCAACACGCTCGATCCCATTTGGCCGGACACACTTTCCTGGGTCATGCCCGGCCTCGGAAGATCAACACGTCGCAGCCCCACCTAGACCAATAGAGAAGTCAGCATGCCGGTCTAAACCTAAGCGCCCAGGGGTCTGGGCCCATCGCCCTTAGCACACCTGCACGTTGCGTGGGCGGCCGGAAGCAGACCTAGCCTAGTGGCGTTCCAGTCCAATCCAGCGCGCGCCGCTCCGTCGCTGACGTCAAGAAGGCTTCGGCTGATACCACGACGCCGGGATACCCATAACTACTCCCGCGTAGATGGTTAGTGCGTATAGACCAAATGGCCAGACTCAGATCAAATACCCAGATCTCGTTAAGCGTGTTAAGTATCCGCGAACGCCGACCAGGGCCAGGCCCACCTCTCTCCTAGGTGGTCGGAACCTGCCCTGTCGCTCCGCCTCAAAGATCCACTCGCGGGTGCTCCTCAAGCCGACCCGTCTTTAGTCACCACATGTATCATGTATAAAGTATATAGTATATACCCGTGATCAACTCCCGAGTGATCACGGCCCGATAGTATAGCATGGCAGACGGACAAGGATGTAGGGCCACTGATGATAAACTAGCATCCTATACTAAGCATTAGGATTGCAGGTAAAGGTAACAGCAGTGGTAGCAAGGACAGGCTATGCATCAGTATAGGATTAACGGGAAGCAGTAACATGCTACACTACTCTAATGCAAGCAGTATAGAGAAGAGTAGGCGATATCTGGTGATCAAAGGGGGGGGCTTGCCTGGTTGCTCTGGCAAGAGAGAGGGGTCGTCAACTCCGTAGTCGTACTGGGTAGCAGCGGCGTCGGTCTCGGTGTCTAGAGAGAGAAGAGGGGGAAGAAACAATAAATATAATGCAAGCATATGCATAGTGATGCATGACAAGACAAGTTGCGGCGTTAGAGGTGCCCTAACGCGGTAGTAGGTGATACCGGTGAAGGGGGATAACATCCGGGAAAGTAGCCCCGGTGTTTCGCGTTTTCGGACCGGTGAACCGGAGGGGGAAAGTTGCGAGTTTGATAGGTTAGGGATGCGTGGCGAACGAACGGGCTGCGTATCCGAATTCGTCTCGCCGTTCTGAGCAACTTTCATGTTGAAAATATTTTAATCCGAGTTACGGATTAAAAGATATGATTTTCTAAAGATTTTAATAATTTCTGGAATTTAATTAATTATTTAAATCTAACATTATCCAAAACAGTGTTTGCTGACGTCATCATGACGTCAGCAATCAACAGGGGCGTTGACTGGTCAAACTGACGTGTGGGCCCAGCGGGGCCCACCTGTCATACCCTGTTTAGGCTAATCAGGTTTTAGCTAAACTAATCACAGTTTAATTAGACTAATTAGTTAATTTGATTAATCTAATTATGATTAATTAACTTAATTAATTCCTTAATTAATTAATTAATTAATTATTCTTATTATTATTAATTTTAATTCCTTTTTTTTATCGTTCTGGGGCGGGGCCCCCTTGTCATAGGGCCAAGGCCCTTAACGGGCATACAGGTAGTGGTTCTCAGCGCAGCGCGGAGGCGGGCGACAGCCCACCCAACAGGGCGATGTGGCCAGCGGGGAAGGGGGCCGGCGCGTGACCCATCGCCGGCGACCGTGGCCGGAGCGGGGCGGTACGGCGAGGGGTTGGCCGCGGCGCGGGCCAGCAGCGCAGTTGGGGGGGCGGCAGAGCCGCGGCAGCACGGCAAGAGGAGGGCTGGGGCTTGCCGAGGCCGTGGGCGGTGCGGCCGGACCAGGACGACCCGAGCAGGGGCTCGTCGACGCAGGCAAGAGCGCCACGGGTGCGGTGGTCAGAGGGAGTGGGGAGGCGCCGGCGACCTCGTAGGCGGAGCGCGGCGATGCGGAGCGGTGGCGATGCACGACAGGGGCGCGGGCGAGCAGCAGCAGGGCGTCGGCCACGAGCAGAGGCAGGCGGGGGTGGGGGTGTGGCAGCACGGGCCGGTGGCCATGGCGAGCAACGGCGTACAGCAAGGGGACGGGGGCGGCGGCGACAAGCGCGAGCGCGCGAGAGAGAGGGAGGGAGCGAGGCGCTGCTCACTGGGGCCGTAGGGGACGGGGCAGTGGGCTCGGGGGCGGTCGGGGAAGACCGGCGAGGAGGATGAGGAGGCGGAGTCCGGCGAGGGCGAGGGCCGTTGTGGAGGGGGACGGGGACGACGTCGACGTGGGGGAGGAGGCCGGTGGGGAGGAGGAGGCAGGCCGGCGAGGGAGCTCCGGCGAGGTCCTCGGGCGGCAGCGTCGGGGCGGCGATGAGGCGTGGCCACGGCTTCTCGTGGTGTCGCGCGAGGGAGAGGAGGGCGAGGAGGCGACGGGCGATCCGAGCGGCGGCGGGGGGCGGGGCGCGCCAGGGTCGGGGCGTGCCAGGGTCGCGGGGCCGGTGGAGGTCGCTGCCCCGATCTGGATCGGGGGAGGGCAGAGGGGGCGAGAGACGTGGGGGGGATCGTGGGAGGAGTGGGTGAGTGGGAGGTGGACCGGGCTAGGGTTTCCGGGGTATGGGGGTTAAGGGTGCGCCGTGGTGGGCCGGCCAGCTCGGCGGCTAGCTGGGCCGAGGCCCATCGAGGGTGGGGGGTTGGGGCCTTTTCCCCCCCTCTTTTACTTTTTGTTAATTTTCCTTTTATATATTTCTTTCCTGTTTTCATTTATCTCTTAATTTTATTTAGATTTATTAATTATTCCAAAGATCCTAAATTGCTAGTTTTAAATATACCATAACCACGTTAAATTGTGAACATTAAATAAAATAGTTTTCATTGGTTTTAATATTGCTAAAGCATTTAAATAATAGTTTTTGCTACTGTTTTTAATCATTTTAGAGTATCCAAACAATTTATAAAAGTGTGGTTTCTCCACCATAATTACCTATGCAATACTTCGATCACTCTGAACATTTTAGTTTTAATAATTGAAAACATTTATTGTTTGCTCGATTTTGGATTTGAATTAGAATCGGTTTCGAACTAATATGCGATTAGCAACAGTAATCGTGGTGACGTGGCATCATTATCGGAGGGTTACTATAGCTTAACTATCCGGGCGTCACAATATCTCCGTGTATCGCTTATGTATACGAATATCCCAACCTACCTGATTTTGTATGATATGGTTGTGATCTCCCTTGGCCTCCAAGGCTTGTAACTCTCATGTATTCCTATATATATACAACACGAGGGCCGCCCCATGTGTGGCGCATTGCCTAATCATTCTCGTTTACTTTCGTGATAGAGGAAGGAAGCAGAGAATAATAATATGTAAAACTAAATTAAGCATATGGTTAACTCTTCGTAGTATACAAAATTGATTAATTTAAACACATCGTCGATCACATCGAGGTTGGTCGTGGTCGAGGACAGATCAATTCATTGTAATGTTGATATGAAATGCCATCGCATGCCACGCGACAGACCCGAGCCGCCCTAGTAAGGTCCTTCAAATTTAGTATATAAGACGTTTCGTGGTGAATTCTATAAGTTTGACTTTCCTTTCATTTATGATTCTCCCGTTGGGTTTCTCTCTTGATTTCCTGCCGTAAAGTTGTCCACAACCTTTCCACGGTCCTAGCCATGGAGTGACACACAAATTCCGGCCATGTCCAGCTTTACGTTTTTGTCAAATCAGCAAGTGGTAGAGCCTCGAACTCGACTGGAGAGGAGGACAGGGACAAATATCAGCAAGATCCAAGTCTAAACCCTGAGGAACTCGCACTAGGTAACCTTACTTATTTTTTTGATAGTAAGAACATAGAGAAAGGGGTAGTATTACGGCTCAGTAGCCAGTACTCAGTACAGTTTGCTGCTGTTGACCTCTTAAGAGCTTTCCTTGTTGCCCTGCTTCCGATGTCAGACCAATAGAGTACTGAAACTACCTGCTCTGCCACAATTTTCCCTAATGGCCCGTACAGAAGATTCCTCCATCCTCCTACCAGAGTCCCATACCTACTGTCAAAACCCGGTGCAATTGGATTTGGGAAGAATATCTCCGCTGCCGTAAACGCATTTCAACGGGCAATGCAAAAATTGAAATAGCCGAGCCAATACCTGTTAGGCACAATCAAGGTTCTTGTTGACAAAGAAGCTGCCCCCATTGCTAAGGTCCTTATAGATGATGAAGTCACCGCCGTTGACGAAGCAGCCGTGGTTCTTTTAGAGGATGAAGCAGTGGCTTGCTTTGTCATTGCTAAAGCACATGTCCCACTCGCACACTTGGTGGCCGCAGTACTTCTGGCTCTCTCTCTCTCTCACCATGGGAGTTCTTAATAAAGAACGCTATACTCTCTGTCACATCCGGGAGTGATATGACTGACAGATAAATGCTGCTTCTATAGGAGAACACATGGCTTGTTTGTTTCACTCCAAAATCTCATTGCAATTAATCGGAATATCTACCACTCCAAGACTACATGCTTCCATCTAAATTTAGGATACAACCACCTAACTTGTTACGACTAGTACTCCCTTTATAAACTAATATAAAACTTTTTACATCACTACTTTAATGATTTAAAATGTGTTATATTAGTTTACAGAGGGCGTATTTGTTATTGGAGGAAAGAAGATGTACACTTGCGATGGACTATATATATGCACACCAGCCAAATGCCTAGATAGAACATCTGATAGCCATGCATATTAGTCATTTATATATCACTGCACACCTAGCTGCATACAATTCGTTCATGCGTTATATTGTTTACTCGTTCTGTTTACATGAAGAATGCATGCATACACAACATATGTGTGACTATTACCGTAAACAAGCTTCTGGGTTCGGGCTGCTCAGAGATCAATCTGATATCTCACTCCTAAGAAATCCTAATCAAGCATTACATGATACAATATATGTGCAACAGCGTAAGTATGAGTCGTGCTTGTCTACTTAGTAGACATACATTAAAATGTAGATGAACCAAACCAAAAGCTGGTATCGCGTCTCATTTTTCGTCGAAAGAACCAGAATATTTGATGGTCGTACGCACATGCTAGAGTAGATATATGCATGTTCACATCAGCGAGTACTGTAGGTATGAAGCACCGGATGGGCCTGCGCTCTTCTTCTCTGGCAGGCACGACTGCAGCAAGCTAGGTACGTACCCTACTGCACCTACGCACACATACATATACTACGATGTGTATTGCACACACGGATATAGGATGGATGGAGTTAGCTTGATAGGAATTTAGAGCATCTACAACTGGACTTTGCAAATCCGGCTCTCAAACGCACGCGGACGCGCCTGGGGGGCGTCCCGGGCACTTACCGGGCACGTCTCAAATTAGTCACTTTGCATACGCCTCTATCATATTTCATCCCCTAAATCCATACAAAACATGCAAAAGGAATCCTACGTACTAGATCTACGTACTACCGTAGCTACTCCTCATCGTCGGAGATGTCCACAACGACGGTGCTGGGCGCCGGCCGGACGGGCGGGTATGAGGGCTCCGGCTCATCCTCCTCCTGCTCGACCTCATGCATGTAGGCTAACATCTCCGCCTCCTCCGCAGCCTCTCGTTCCTCCGTCTCCTGCCGGCGACGGCATCTTGCATCCGCAGCAGTCTCCGACCGGAGGGAATCGAGGATGGCCTGCTACTTCCCTGCAGATCCTCGTCGCCAGCGTCCCCCACATCCTCCTCCTCCTCTGGCTCATCCTCCTCCTCCTCCTCCTGGTCCTCCTCCTCGCCACCACCTCCTCCTCCTCCTCCAACTCCTCCTCTGGATCCACTGCATCCGGAGGTAGCCCCACGGCGATCCAGGCTTCGCGCCTAGCCCGGATCTGCTCAAAAAACTCGAGTCGGCGCTCCAACGTCAGAAAGGGCTTGCTCCTTACGCGCCGGCGTGGGGGCATGGCTACTAGGCGGATGGGTGAAGTGGAAAGTGGCGGCGGCGGCGGACATGAGGAGGACAATATGGATGAATGGCAGAGTTCCGGTGCCGCCGGTCTAACTTAAATAGCCGGGCAATGCACCAAACGGCCCGCCGGAGCTGCGCCACGCGGCGCCACCAGTCCGACGGAGGAGACGAGTTTCGGACCGCCGGGTTTGAGGGCGTTTCCGGCTTGGACCCCTTCAACAGTCCGATGTGGCGGGTGTGCTCGCGCACTACCGGGTGCCCCCGTATCAGCCCATATTTAGGCTAGATATGGGGTTGCTGGTCGAGGGCCGTTTGAGAGGCCTGTCTGGGTCGAAAAAAATCATAACCGGGCAGTGACCGGGTGGCCCGCCTCGACGTATGAGGCGGGTTTGAGAGGCTCAGTTGTAGATGCTTTTATGGTTTCGTAGCTCTTTGTTGTGTACGTACGTGCTGGAATGTTGCGAGTCAACGGCTCCTGGAGGCGGAAGCTGCAGGACGACGCGGATCACTATCATCGAGAGGATATCCTATGAAAACCAAGTTTCAAAGAAAACTTCGTGAAAACCACATTTAAAAGTTTGAGAAAAATTTGAGAAAAATATAGGATGTTAAGAGGGTGATGTTCTATTGGCATGAAAATTTTCAAGTTCAAACACATTACCATTCACGAGCTATGAAAAGAACAAATTCAGCAATGAATAGTGATGTGTACTGTTCGGCACTATTTAATGCTGATTTTGTTTTTTTGGTAGCTCGTAAATGCTAATGTGTTTGAACTTGGAAATTTCACATGGTAATAGAACATCACATTTTTAACGTCTCACATTTTTTTAAGATTTTTTCGAAACTTTAAAACATCATTTTCATGTGGTTTTCATCGGTTTCCACTAAAACTTGGTTTCCATGTGATACTTTCTCCACGCTCATTCTCCTCCCCGCAACAGCAAAAGCAACGCATGCAAGTACCGTCCAAATAGTCACGCTGCGTCCATGCACGTTCTGTATGTGCATGCAACAAGCCTTGGATCATTATTTCGACGGAGTACTCATACTCCCTATGTATCGAAAATGTTAACAGCATCTAAGAATAAAAATAAGATTTAGAAAAAAAACCACAGAAAGACAAAGCATGGCCACCACTGCACCGGGGCCTCTTTTGATTACATCACAAACTCTAATGAAAATGCATGGTTAATTTGGCGAGGTTCAAACGTACACAAACAGTGCAGCCGTTTCGAGTGAGAGCCGCACATAGTGTGCGTGCATGCATTTGTCATGTGAAGAGAAAGATGAAACAATATAAAACATTAATGAATTGCATCCTGCTAGGTGTGTAGTGATATACTGGTGACAATGTACTGGATATCTCATGATTTAGCTAGATATTTGGCTGGCATATATATAGTCCATCAGAATGAGTATCCCGTTGTCCGAGTCCAGACAAGTATCGAGCCTTCTCAGGGCACTTGCAATGTGGACCGTCGGATTGAGTGTCCAAACATATCCCAGCCGTTGGATCTTCAGACGAAATGATCCTGACCGTTGGATCGAGTCTGATGTGACTAGCAATGAATAGTGCCTCGTTTTTACACTCTTGCTGCCTTTGTGAATCGCAGTGACAAACGGGGCTGGCCAGGGTGGGCTCCAGCCGCCGGTGACTGCGGAGAGTGGTGCTGCCGGTGCTTGCCCTTGTCTGTAGGAAGGGTGTGCCACCGCCTATAGATTTGGGTGACCATCGAGGGCATTTTTGTCATTCGATGTGTATGCCCTTGCGTGGCTCTTTGTGGGTGGCTGGGCTGCGTGTAAGGCGAAGAGGGCGCCCGATTGGGTGAACCCTAGCCTCCGTCCCGTCGCGTCCCTCGCACTGCATCTCCCACCACCGAGCTCGCACGATTCCCCACACTCCTCGACCCCCAACCTGCAGCGAACGACCACCTCCTACGCCATCACTCCAGCCCTTCTGCCGGCGACCCCCACTACCTCACCGTCTTGCTAGATCAAGAAGTCAAGGACGTCACCAAGCTGAACATGTAGTGAACGCGGAGGTGTCGTATGCTCAGTGCTCGGTCGGTTGGATCGTGAAGTTGTTTGACGACATCAACCATGTTGTTCTAACGCTTCCGCTTACGGTCTACGAGGGTACATAGACACACTCCCCCTCTCGTAGCTATGCATCTCCATGGATAGATCTTGCGTGTGCGTAATTTTTTTTATTTTCCATGCAACGTTCCCGAACACATCCCGCAAAATAGTGCTGATGAAATACACAGACCGCTGCACTAACCTCTTGCCGGTGGCCTTTGGTTCTCGGCCTTCGGCGGCTGTGGATATCTCTGGTGGACCTGCTTCTGGTACTTCTTCTTGCTCCCGCTCGACCACCAAGGCCCTGCGCACCACTTGAGTCGTTGCAGCGATGTACAACTATTAGGGTTCGCGTGGCCGAGGCGCGACAAGGATTGGCGGGGAGGCAAGATATTTTTTGAGACTTTGGAGGGTACCTTCTGCTTCCGGCGTCCATTCCATGGGACCAGTCTTCTTCATGATCTTGAAAAATAGGAGTGCTTTTCCACCAACCGAGAGATAAATCTCCCGAGGGCAGTGATGCATCCGTTCAGACGTTGGACGTCCTTTATGCGCTTGGGGGCCTACTTCTGCTCGATCTCCTGGATCTTATCCGGGTTTACCTCGATACCCCTATGGGATACCAAGAAGCCGAGGAGCTTACTGGAAGGCACCCCGAACACGCATTTTTTCGGATTGAGCTTGAATTGCATCTTATTTAGGTTGTCGAAAGTTTCCCGCAAATCTTCGATGAGCGTGTTGCAGATCTTGGTCTTCACAACTATATCATCCATATACGCATCAACGTTGCAGTGCAATTCGGAGCCAAAGCCAATCTGAATAGGCCTCTGAAAGGTGGACCCGATATTCTTCAACCCAAAATGCATGCATGTGTAACAATATGTACTGCAAGGGGCGATGAATACGGTCTTCTCTTCATATTCTACATGCACCTTAATCTGATGAATACCCGGTATACGCGTCCAGGAATGATAACCGGTCGCACTCGGCAGTCGAATCTACAATTTTATCAATACGAGGAAGGGGGATTGGATCTTTTGGACAAACATCAATGACATCGCCATAGTCAATACAGAGTCTCTTTTTCCCATTAGCCTTAGGCACCACTATAGGATAAAACCAGCCTTTATCAACTTTGCTATTTCCCCGGCGATGAACTCCTGCCGGTCTTGTGCTTGTCATCAAACCTTTTTCTTGACGGGCTTGGCGCCCGATTTTTTCGCAAGTTTTTGCTCAATCACCTCTCTGGGGACCCCGGGGAGATCAGAAGGCTCCCACGCGAAGAGGCGATATTCTCCCAAAGAAAGGCGATGAGCGCGCTTACCTATTTGTCAGAGAGGCCAACACCGATGGAGACGGTGTGGCTGCCATCCTTCGAGATAGGCACTTGTTTGGTCTCAGCTGCTGGGGCGAGCTGGCTTGCTTTTACATTTTTTAGTTGTAGGTGGGGCGGCCTCCCCATCGCGCTTGCTGCACAATTTGGAGTGCTTCTTGCCAGACAGACCCGTTTTGCACTTCTCGGATTCCTCCCCAGTAGCATTGGGCCTAGTGGGGGAGGATGAACCAGTTGTTGTGGGTGCCGCCACACCACTCGGCGTCGATGACGCCACCGTGCCTCTTGCCACCGCTGCCTTCTTAGCTTCTATTTGCAAACAACATACGACATCCTTCAGATCCCCATGCAGAGTGATGACTCCATTGGGTCCCGAAATCTTGACAATGTTGTGCAACCCATGGTACAGGGAGGCAACCTTTCCGATACCAGGCCTCTACCCAGCAAACCATTGTAAGGTAGTGGGGTATCGGCGGCATCGAAGACAAGGGTCTCCGTCCGGAAGTTATCAGGGCCCCCAAATGTGACAGGGAGCGCCACTTTCCCAAGGGTTTCCATTTCAGTCCCGCTAACACCGCAGAAACCCACAGATGGAGACAATTGGCTACGACGGATCTGCATTTGCTCAAAGGCCCGCAAGGACAAGAGGTTGATGCGGCTTCCCGGGTCGTACATCATCTTACTGACTCGGACGTTGTTGATGGTTGGCGACAGGAGAGTGGGTGGCAGACCCACGTCTTCCGGAAGGTGGGCAGGATGATCCCTGACATCTATGACAAGGGGGATGTCTGCCCACTTGGACCGCGGTCGCCCGTCAATTGTGGGATGGACAGCCAGGATCAATTGTGGGATCAGACCATGTTTTTGCCCAGTTTTCATGTACACGAGCAACGTCGGTTGTACATGGGCAACATCGGGTTACCGATACACGTTTTTTCCTACACGTTGTTGCCCGACGCTTAGTTTTTTTGGCGAAAATCACTAGCGCGGACCATGTTTTTGCCCAGTTTTCATGTACATGGGCAACATCAGGTTACCGATACACGTTTTTGCCTGAATGTTCGTTTTACACGTTGTTGCCTGGCGCTTAGCTTTTTGGCCAAAACCACTACCACGGACCATGTTTTCGCCCAGTTTTCATGTACATGCGCAACGTCGGGTTACCGATACACGTTTTTGCCCAAAATTCTGTTTTACACGTTGTTGCCGGGCGCGTAGCTTTTTGGCCATGATTGTGAAGCCAATTGACGAAGTAGTGCCCCCCGACTACTAAGACGGAGTTACAATCTTTGCTTGGCAAGATTAATTTTATCAGAAGGTTTATTTCAAATTTGTCGGAAAGGGTTCTGCCGTTTTCTCCCTTGTTGAAGTTAAAAGATGATCAAGAATTTAGATGGGGTGACGTATAACAGAAGGCGTTTGAGGAGATAAAAGAATATATGAAGCGTCCACCCGTGCTGGTCCCTCCTCAGCAGGGTAAGCCTTTTAAGTTATACATATCGGCCGATGACAAAACAATTGGATCGGCCTTAATGCAAGAGTTTGAAGGAAAGGAGCGAGTGGTTTTCTAGATGAGTAGGTGACTTCTAGATCCCGAAACGATATATTCTCCTACCGAAAAGTTATGCTTATGCCTATATTTCTCTTGCACCAAGGTGCGGCATTAGTTATTATCGGCCGAGTGTACGGTTATTTCCAAGGCTGATGTGATCAAGCACATGTTATCGATGCCAATAATGAATGGGAGAGTGGGAAAGTGGATTCTCGTGTTATCGGAATTTGACTTGAGGTACGAATCAGCTAAAGCAGTCAAAGGGCAAGTAATAGCCGATTTGGTCACCCAGCATCATAAGCCAAGCATTAATTATGTAGAGCCGGTGCCTTGGACATTATTCTTCGATGGATCATCATGCAAGCAAGGTGGTGGCATTGGTATTGTTATTATTCCACCTCGGGGCGCAAATTTTGAGTTTGCGTTTCCAACCGACCAATGATTACCAACAATCAAGCAGAGTACAAAGCTGTTCTCAAGGGGATTCAACTTCTTCATGAAATAAAGGCCGAAGCAATTGAAATATTTGGAGACTCACAGTTAATTATTAATCAGTTGATCGGCATGTGTGAGTGCAAAGAAGATACTTTGAGAGGATATTATGACGAGTGCCAAGGTTGCTCAAGGAATTTCCTCATGTCTCATTTGAACATATTCCGAGAGCACAGAATCAAGAACTAACCGTTTGGCTCAAAGTGATTCAGGTTATCGGGTGATTCAAGAAATCTTGAGTAATGAAACCTCGAATAGTGACTGGAGAGTTGAAAAAGCCAACTATCTTAGGAATCCGTCACAGAAAGTTACCAGAAAACTAAGGTATAAATTGACTAAGTATGTTTTACAGGATGATCAGCTGTACAAAATAACAATTGATGGGGCATTTCTCAAATGCTTGAATCAAGATGAAGCTAAGGTGTTGATGGGCGAAGTGCATGAAGGGATATGAGCACTGTTAGCCTAAATAGTTGTTTAGTCCATTTACACACTATTTAAATTACACGATAGTATGTTGTTTCCATTTAATTAGTTGTTTATCCCATTTAAATTGGCCATTATTTTGCCTGTTTAAGTGGTTGTTTAGCTCAAACAGTGGCTAAATAGCTACTGACCGATTGTTTACCGTTTACAGTTTAGGATAATATTTCTTATGAGTAACCAAAGCTTTTTGCAACAATTGAGTAATACTGAGAAAGTCAAAGTGCTCTAGCTTAAATTTTTACAACAAAAGCCAAATCAACAAGATCTTTTCTTCCTCAAGAAAAAAAAACAAGATCTTTTCTATAAATTGTCAAATTAAAATATATGGATTTAATATCTCTCTTTTGATGTAATCAAGGACGAACTCACCATGCTGTTGCTACCGAGCAGTTGACTGGATGAGTGGTAAGCCGAGGAGATGTTTACAACATGTAGACATGTGCAAGTATGTAGAGCAGAAATTTAGCTGCTCCAAAACCTCACCAAGAAATTAATAATTTGAAGCGAGACAAATGGATAAATCAGACTAATAATTACAAGAATGTTCAGGTAATTAATTCATAGCATGCCTAAAAATGACAGTACAGGAGATTATATATACACGATTTATATATTCACCTACAATCCTCCGTCGGCCCGGGGACATGCATCTATGACTATTTCTATTTGGGAATTAATTAAAAGCACGGATTATTATTCTCCTAGTGTTTGCCGCCGCAGAAGCGTAACTGGCTGAAGCATGCCCTCGAGAAAAGCTCCGCAGAGTTGGACTATACTATTAGACTGAACTACTTTCTCCATCACAGTTTAAAGGGCATTAGTAGAAAAAGAGTCTTTAGTCCTACTTTATAAGGGCTTTTAGTCCCGATTCTGGAACCGGTACTAAAAAGTCGTTACTAAAGCCTTCTCCTTTAGTCCCGGTACTAAAGCCTCCCCCTTTAGTCCCGGTTCTTATATGAACCGGGACTAAAGGTCCTCCACGTGGCCGTTGCCTGGAGGTCAACCTTTAGTCCCGGTTGGTAACACCAACGTTACCAATCGATAGTAAAGGAAATTTTATGATCTTTTTTTTAAAAAATCGATTTTTTTTATTTTTAAATTTCTGAATTATTTTAACCTCTAATCTCTAATCACTCCTCATCACTGCTCAATTTAACCTCTAATCTCTAATCACCCCTCATCATTCCAAATCATCTAACTTTCCAGATGGTCACCCGTCCTCTCAGTACTCCAGCCTGAGCACGCTTAACTTCCGGATTCTATTCTCCCCCGTTTCCAAGTCTGCACTTGTTGTTTTCCTAACAATAGTAAGATGTTAATCCTATTAACCCTCAGGAATTTAGCTTCAGCATGAAGTCACACATTTTACTGTTTGAGTTTGAAACTATTGTTCTAAAAAATAATAATTATTTAGTAACACTAATATTTCTTGAATAAGTAGTTTGACCACAGTTTGACCTGATTTGACCAAAATTCAAAAAAATAAAAATAATTATTTAGTAGCAGTAATATTTCTTGAATAGGGCATCTCCAGCCGTGCCCCAGGAAGGCCTCCCCAGATGATTTTTTTGCGCCGGCGCCGAAAAAACGACCCAGTCACATCCCCAGGAGCCCGTTTTTCGCCGGCTTGGGCCGAAAACAGCGCCGGCGGACCCAGGCCGAACCCGGCGCGCTGGGGGGCGCCCGGGGGCACCGGGGCGAGCTGTTTTGGCGCGAAAAAGATGCGGGCCAGCCGCGTCAGCGACTCGGCGCCTCGTCTTCCCCCAACAGCCTCGGTTTCCGCGGGGAATCAATGGCAAGGCTGCCGCCGGTCAGCCTTGCCATTGATTCCTCACGGGCGGCGCGTCACGGGACGGCACGCCGACGCCTCCCCTCCCTCGCACGCGTACACACGGGCGCGGCCTGGCTATAAAAGCCGGCGGCCTCCACTCGCCTGTGCCCACACCAGCCCCGCCCCTCGCCGCCGTCCAGCCCCTCCCTCTCCCTGCCTCTCCCGAGCGCCGCCGCCTAGCCCCTCCCTCTACCTCTCCCGAGCCCGCCCAGCCCCGCCGTCGCCATGGCGGAACGCTTCCCCGGAGACGAGGCGGCGGCCAACGGCTTCGGCCGCCGTTCGCTCCGCGAACAGGAGTCCTGGCTGCTGTTCCAGGCGAACATCCCGGCGGCGCCGGACATGCGCGCCGGGCCAATGGGGTGAAGACTCAACGCCAGGGAAGTGCCCATTCCCCCGTTGCCCGACGCCGTGGCGAAGCCGAAGTACTTCGCCGAGGAGGTCGAGATCGTGCGCGCGTCCCTCACCGACGCCCAACTCTCCCTCCCCCAGTACGCCGCCGACAACCACGCGGCCTGGGCGGCGTATTTCGAGCGCCGCCAGCAGCAGCGCTTGGCGTCCACCAACGGCGCGCCGGTGGTCGGCGGCCGGCAGAACAGCGAGGGACGCCACCTCTGGTGGGGCGTCCCCGGCCGCACACTCGAGGGCGTGCTCACGTACCTCGAGGGTGGCAATGACCCGCCATTGGCGTACCCCCCGGCGAGGGTGGCCGCCCCGGCGCAGCACCAACGCGTCGGGCCATGGGCGCCAAGGAGGTTCGGCGCCTCCTCTTCTTCCTCCTCATCACGCTCTTCTTCACACTCCTCCGGCTCTCCGGCGCTGCTCGGCGTCAAGGCCGAGCCCGCGGCGGAGACGCCGCTCGGCCGGCGCACTCGCAGCGCCGGCATCGTCATCAACGAGGGCGGCCGGCGCGCCTCCTCCTCGTCAGCTCCTCCGTGCTTCGTCAAGCCAAAGACGGAGCCGGGGCTGGCGCCGGTGAAGGCGGAGTTCGACGACGACGACGCGGCCCTCGAATGGGCGCGCCAGGACTCCATTGCGATGGAGAAGGCGCGCCGGGAGAAGGAGAAGGAGCGCCAGCGCGCCGCCCTACGCCGCTTCGAGGAGCGCCGACGTGGCCGCGAGGAAGGCGGGGTAGTCGTCTTATGCGACAGCGAGGACGACGACGACGACGCGCCGCCGCCTGTTCGCCATGGCGACGCCGGGCAGGGGTCCAGCAGGGGCACCTGCGTCAAGGAGGAGAAGGCCGCCGACGACGATGGCGGCGACGACTTCAGCCCTTTTCTTTTTTTTAGATTAGGTTTATGTAATGTTTGGACGAATTTCGCCGAAATTTGCCATGTTTGGCCGAAATTTAACTAGTTTTTATCATAACTTCGCCGAACGTTCTTTTTTTTGTTTTTTAATACGCGCCTGGGGGCGGCCTTGGGGGCCGACGGCTGTGGACCGACTAGCCCCTATGGCCATTTTTTGCGCCGGCTCACCCCCAGGCGGCGCTTTTAGACGCCCCCTGGGAGGCCAACGGCTGGAGATGCCCTAAGTAGTTTGACCATTGTTTGACCACAGTTTGACCAGATTTGACCAAAATTCAAAAAAATTGAAATAATTATTTAGTAACACTAATATTCTTGAATAATTATTTATTAACACTAATACTTTTTGAATAAGTAGTTTGACCAGATTTCACAAAAAATTAAAAAAAACTAAAATTTGAGCATAACTCTTTTTCCTTTTAGAATTTGAGGATTCTAAAAATTTGCAAACAGGCCAAAGGCCGTTAAAATTTGATGCGGATTTTCATGCTAAACATTTTGATATATTATACGTTTTTTCTGACATCATATGCAAAAGTTATAGCCGTTTTACATTTTCCCTACACTTTTTGCAACACATGTCCAAATTGAAGTTTTTAAATTTTCCTAACTAGTACATGTAGTAACATAACTACATCTGGAAGTATTTTAATTTGTGAAGTTTTTATCATTTTATTTTGCTTTTTACAAAACTGAAAAGGCGATCCATCAGGGAGGTAGAGTTTGAAAATGGGACCAACCGGACCTTTAGTACCGGTTAGTGCCACGAACCGGTACTAATGGGCATCGCACCCTTTAGTCCCGGTTCGTAGCACCAACCGGGACTAAAGGTCACATTTGAACCGGGACTAATGCTTGTACGGTGCCCTAGCCGCTCGAACCGGGACTAATGCTCACATTAGTCTCGGTTCATAATGCAACCGGGATTAATGCTCTTTTCTGGCCGAACCAAAGCCATGTTTTCTACTAGTGGGGCGTACCTCACATCTCTCTGGGCCCAAGGTTGCTATACGAAGCGTCCGTCTGGCGACCAAACACATTCCATCCATCCATCTATATATGCTATGCACAAGCTACCGCACGGGCTCTCATCTACTTCTAGTACAAGAGAATCGTACCAAAAACACCATGGCAGGAACAGAGCCAGAGTGGTCGTCCCTTCCCGTGGATCTCGTGCGACTGGTTGGTGGCCTGCTGTTGGCCACCAACGACGTCGACTCGTGCCTGGACATGAGGGCCGTCTGCCACAACTGGCGCGCTGCCATCGCCAAGCCACCTCGGCTCGGCGCAGGCGGCGACCACCGTTTTCGCCCGCGCGAGTGGGTCATGCTTGACGAGGAGAAGCGCGCAGGTGACGTCGGCGGCCGCCTCTTCCTCCATCGCTCAACGGGACGCCTCCTCCGCCTCCGCATCCCACTGCTCGACAAGAACTACATCCTGTTTGGTGCTTCCGATGGTCTCCTCGTGCTCAGCGACTGGAAGCGCTGGCGCCCGGGTCCTGTTCGTCTCCTAAACCCATTCACGGGTGATATGCTGCTCTTCGCACCGATTTCTGAGAAAAGGAACTTGTTCACTGCCGTTGCCGGCTCTAGCCTGACGCTCCTCTTCTCGTTTGAAGATGACTCCACTGACGTATCTCGCAACGACTTGGTTTACTGTCCTGATGCTACCAGCCTGCTCTGTGAGATTGAGCTTGAAGGCTGGAACAATGATGAGCTCTACATTAGAAGCCGATTGTCCTACTCGGGTCACCTTTACATGGTAGACTGCGACGGAGGGATATTCAAGGTCGTGGGCACGGCGCCAAAATATCATGGTGAGCTGATCATTGACGAGGCCAAGGCATCTGCCGTACACAGTTTGAACTATCTCGTGGAGTCAGCTGGGGAACTACTACTTGTTAGTCAAGGGTTTTTCGATCCAAACAGCTTCAAAGTTTTTAGAGTCGACACTGAGCGTAAGGTGCTAGAACCTGTGAGGAACATTGGCAGCCGAGCGATCTTCCTAGGTGTCAGGTGTCTATCTGTTGATGCAGATAACATGCGGTCCAAGCAGCTGCCTGTAGAGGGCAACTGCATATACTATTACTATTGCGATGGTCCAGGTAAAATTGATGACAGCATCAACAGGTATGATCTCAGCAACGGCACGGTAGAGAGTTTTGCATGTGCGTTTGATCGTGATGACATATCAAGTCGGATCCGTCCTTTCAGCATTGTTCAGATGCTCCTCAATTACTGCGTGGATGACCTTCCTTACAAACGTGATCCACTTGAGTGGCTCACAAATTGGTCCTATGTTCTAGATGTGCCCTCTAATCTTGTGTTCTGCTGCATGCAATCTCTAAGCTGTGTTCTGTTTAAGTTGTGAGATGGGTGAAGCTCATTGATGAACTATTGTATGACTCTTATCATCCTTTATTATTATCTCGTTTTCCATGGGTCTTACTGTTGTGTTTGAGTATAGGTGGATTATACGTAGGTCTAGCATTATTGGACAGAAAAAACACTCGGCAAACTCAGACCTTCATGTAACAAATTAAAATAGTTATTTCTGGCAGGAAGGGGGGTAAGCTTGGACTTTGCCGTGTGTTTTGTCTTTGGCTAGTGCCTGGTGGAACGTTTGGGACTCTGACATTTATGCCTTGAGTTTTCTTCACAGCACTCGGTGCCTGTGCAAATGCAATCGGTAAACAGGAACGCGCACGTCAAATAGGAGAATTCCGGTAGGGTGTTTCCCATGTATGGCCTTGGAATTATCCTGTTATGTTAAAACATCTATCTCACTCACTGTTGTTGTAGTTTTATTGTCCCTATTTTATTTTGCACATAATTTCCTTCTTTGATGTGTTAGTTCCAATCAGGTTTTTCTTTGTTCCGGTAGCATTTCTGGTAATGGACAAGCATTGGGTTCATGTGGGTTACAATTAGATCAATGAATAGCTTGAGTTTGAGTTCGAGATAAAGAGATAGACATAGAATTAGTTAAAACATGCAATATCTTTTCTTGCACTCCAAGTCTCTACACCACAATGTATTTTTATATATACCTTGTATGAGGCTCGGATCAATACAACACAACAACACAATATTCATGCACTACAATTTTGTATGGAGAAAGTTTGTTTTTGGTCATTCAATTCTTTCAGAAGTATAGAAAAGACCCCTCAACTCTAAAATCCATAAACCTTAGACCCTCAACTTCTCAAATCGGATAAATTTAGTTCTTCACATTGCTTTGGATAGTTTTGATCGGGTCCGGATCTAGGTGGCAATCTCTGGCAATCTGAGGTGGTTCTGGTCCTTCGCGTCCTTGGTAAGGCTCCTTCGGTGTGCGCCCCCAGCATGCTGCCCACAGGATCAAGGTGGAAGATGTCACCTCGTGCATCAGCCACGCTGGTCGCATGCACAGCTCCGTTCTGGCCCTACGGCGATACAAGCTCTGAAGGCAAGCTGCCACGTGCTTCCACGCCGCTGGCCGCAAACACAGCTTCATCCCGGCCTTGCTGGCCTGTGTGCACCGGCGGCGAACGTCGCTTGCCTTCCCTTGTGTGCTGCGTTGCCACAGGCAACAACACATCGGGCGGCGCCGCCTCTGGCCTCTCCTCCTTCGTGCTGCGATGTAGCACCAGCGGCGAGTGCTGCATCGGAGCACGGGGAGTCGCCGGCGAAGCTCTATTGCAGCATGGAGCTATGAGAAAACGCTGGAGAGCGCTGTGGTGCAACATCCGATGCTTCCCCGCGCGAGAGCTGCATTGGAGTACAGGTTGTTTCCGGTGAGCGCTCCATTACAGCTCCGCCGCCAGCGACTTGCTGTTAGCACTAATCTTGTCATGATGTACCAGCATGCATGTTTAGTTTTGAGTTTGCATGTAGTTTAGATGATCTAGGGCATAGGCCAATGATACTTCAGCTACGCGCCTGAAGAAAGCGAGATGTCGGGCTGCCGTGCGATGCGGTGAGCACGGCAAGATGCCGATGATGCCGTGCGATACGGCGAGGCCGTGAGAAGCGGCGATACGCGACGAAGCTGGGGGGTGATGGGCTGCTCGTTCAGGTTGAGCAGAGTGATTTGGCCAAATCATAGTTAGTTAGAGTGTGCTGGTTGGTTGTAGCTAGCTAGCATCGTGCATGAAGTAGTAGGCCACGTTGAGACGTGGAGCTAGTTTTAGATATGGCCTAGTCGTATCAGGAGTAGGATAAGGCTGTTAGTGCATGCATAGATTAGTGGGATTAGTTGTTGAGAGAGGTGGCTAGCCAGTGGGTGCATGGTCCTTGTATATATATGTTTCAGTGGAGTAATGAAGAAAGGAGGCCGTGAGGGCTGCAGCCACAATGTAGTGTTTGTTTTCACCAAGGAGAGAGCCTCTTGGCAAAGCTAGCGCCTGGTGTCTCCCTTGGTGCATGTGTGCGTGTATGTGTGTTCTTGTGTACTTGAGAGAAGAAGAAAGAAAGAAACCACAAGAGAGTTGTGTGAGGCAACCAGAGGAGGGAGAAGAGCGGCGCTGCGAGGAGAGGCGGAGCCAACAATTGGTATTCAGAGCCTTGTCGATCCGAGGCGGTGGCGGCACGGCGGACTTCATGCGAGATGGAGGCCGGTGGCGCAAGGAGGAGGTCGGCGGCGGCGCGAGGCCGTTGGCGGCTCTTACGGCGCAGGGCCGTTATGAAGAGGAGATGGCGCGGTGATTGGCGTCGCGAAGGCGTCGTCCGCGTCAAGAGAAGGCCGCTTCATGCGCCATAACACCATGGTGACCGGCGCTGTGGTAGCGTCATCCACGGCGGGCGGTTGGCGCTATGACGGCGTCATCCACGACAAGAAGGAGACGGCGGTGAGATGCTGACACAACGACGATGAGATGCCATTACAAGGAGGTGTTTGGCAGTGTGATGTCGGCGAACAAGTTGGTTGCGGTGTGATGCCGCTAGACAAAGACGGCGTGGTGATTAGCGCCGCAATGGCATGGTCCAAGTCGAGAGGAGGCCGCCACGAGTGGCAAGTCGGCATGGTGACGGACGCTGCGATGGGGTCTTTCACGACAAGATGGTGCATGGTGGTTGGCGCTGCGACGGCGTCGTTCACAGCAAGGTGTTGCGGGCGATCCGCAAGACGAACTGGCGATTTAGCATGACAAGATTAGGGAGGTGATTGTTAGCACTAATCTTGTCATGGTGTACCAGCATGCATGTTTAGTTTTGAGTTTGCATGTAGTTTAGATGATCTAGGGCATAGGCCAATGATACTTCAGCTACATGCCTGAAGAAAGCGAGATGTCGGGCTGCCGTGCGATGCAGTGAGCACGGCAAGATGCCGATAATGCCGTGCGATACAGCGAGGCCGTGAGAAGCGGCGATACGCGACGAAGCTGGAGGGTGATGGGCTGCTCGTTCAGGTTGAGCCGAGTGATTTGGCCAAGTCATAGTTAGTTAGAGTGTGCTGATTGGTTGTAGCTAGCTAGCTTCGTGCATGAAGTAGTAGGCCACGTTGAGACGTGGAGCTAGTTTCAGGATTAGGATAAGGCTGTTAGTGCATGCATATATTAGTGGGATTAGTTGTTGAGAGAGGTGGCTAGCCAGTGCGTGCATGGTCCTTGTATATATATGTTTCAGTGGAGTAATGAAGAAAGGAGGCCGTGAGGGCTGCAGCCACAATGTAGTGTTTGTTTGCACCAACGAGAGAGCCTCTTGGCAAAGCTAGCGGCTGGTGTCTCCCTTGGTGCATGTGTGCGTGTATGTGTGTTCTTGTATAGTTGAGAGAAGAAGATAGAAAGAAACCACAAGAAAGTTGTGTGAGGCGACCAGAGGAAGGTGAAAGAGCGGCGCTGCGAGGAGAGGCGGCGCCAACACTTACAGCACCAGTAGCTCCGACGAGTTGTGTCACAGCGCTAGCGCGCCAGCGATGTTGCATCGCAGCACGGTGGACTGTGGATGAGTTGCTGTCTCGCAGCGCCGGCGGCCGTGTACGAGTTGTTGCGTTGCATCACCGGCGGGATTTGATGAGTGCCGCATCGCATCACTGAGTGTTCACCTCCCGCATGCGTGTTGTGTGGGAGGAGTGCGCCGGTGTCGACCCCGCGGCGTTGCAGCATCACATCAGTGCACGGCGGGATGCAGCAGGGCGCGGGCGTCATTGGTCCTGCAAGGTTGCTGCAGCGTGGGCGACCAATCCGCGTCGCCATGGAAGCATCTCTCTCCTCTAGAGCCCGACGAACAGAGATTGAGCGAGCGAGGAAGACTATGTGGAGGAGAAAAGACCGTGCGAAACAGATAAGGATAAGGAGGCTCAGAGGGAAGCGGTGGATGGGGACCAAAGGGGCACGTGGCGAGCAACCCGCGCGGCTTGCGTCTCGTTGTTTTCAGCCAGTTGAAAACAAACGTTTCCCTTTTTTGTGTGGGAAGATGCCGCTAATATCGGATGTACCCACGCACCTTATCGTGTCCATCGATAGGCTCAGAGATTCGTGTTGCATGCTGGCACGGTTCATGTCATTTGCAGATACATCATTGATTATCTAGGTCCACTAGACATGTTTCCCTGTTCCCTGCTTAAGTGTGCAGTGCTAGGGCTTAGCCCCTGGGAGGCCGTGCTATTAGTCACGCAGAAGGATCACTCCCATATAACTTGCTAATGCCCTGAGCCTGCCTTTGTCTCACTGGCACGTCGAACAGTGTTGCCATATTTTATTTTATCTTTGTTAACCACAGTTTTGACCAGTCAAGTATACGTGGTACGCGGCCCATGTATCAAAACTATGCATCATGTTTAGTGGACATGGCCATGGGTGCAATCAAGTGGCATTTCCTAATTTTCCAACATATGGAATCACCCACATAGCTGCGGAGATTTTTTGATAGGCGCTAAAACCCAACAAGCCCGCCGCGTTTCTTCTTTGAGTGAAAAACCGATAATTGGCCTCGCAAGCTTGGACAATTTTTACGAAGAGTGATGGGCGCATTCAATACCTTCTCCGGAAGAGGTGCGGCGGATAGGTAGGACTGTACGCGAAGTAGTCTTGAATCGACATCATGTTTCCGAGATGGCTGTTTCGAGGGATGCAAAGACGGCCGACAGTTGAACCTCGGTGTCTGTTGCGGTTTCGATCCTCGACCTCCTTCACAGCTTGGACCGCCACTACCATCTGCTGCCGATGGTGCTCGAGCATCGATTCCACGTCTGAGTTGTCGAACGAGGACGAATCCCCAAGCAAAAACTGCTCACAAGGGCTCAAATCCATTAAAAAAACGCATCCAAAATCCCATCAACGAAATTTCACCCTGTGGCTGAGCTACAAGGGGAAGAAAAGGGGCTCACCGGGGCGGCAGTGACCGGTGGCGGATCGGCGAATCCGTGGCGGGCGGCGACTCGTGGCGGTCGATCCGGGGTGGCGGCAGTGTCAGCGCGGCTCGGCTCGGCGAATCCGGGGCGGGCGGCACGATTCCGCTAGCGGAAATGGCCGGAATCATAGGCGGCGGGCCGGTGGCGATGGTGGCGGGCGGCTGTGGGAGGGGATGTGGGGAGTGCACAAGCTGAAATGTCCCTTCAGCCAACTGCTTTTGCGGGATACAGGGCAACGACGGGGCGGAGGGGTGGGGAGGGGTCCGAGGGACCTGCATTTTCACAGGTCGGGTGGTGGGGAGAATTTACCGCACCCCACAAATTTTTTTACGGGTCGGACGATTTTATGGTTTCTGTTCGGCTAACTTTTTTCACCCAAAACCGTAAACTGACGGTTCTTTTGCCGGTCGGGGCGATATAAGGTGTCTGCTACAGATGCTCTAACTATATAAGCTAGTCAACAACCCGTGCGGTTTATAATGCATGGTTACATAGCAATGGTCTCTTGCAAATAGTGGCTTTTACTTGTCAGAATTTTTTTATGTGTATATTTCCTTTTTAAAACAAATGTGAACCAAAGTGCTAATTTTTGTGGGCGTCCTAAAATGGAACTCAAATGCCTTATAAATATTTTTAAATTTGAAATAAAATATTATAAAGCATAGAATAGTTCCATTTAGTTAATATTTCTTCTACCTCTCCTTTGTTTTTGCGTTCTGATTAAGCATTTTTTTCTTATGCTTAATAAAAATTATATATATTTAGTAATTCAAAAGTTAACAGCCTTTGTCTGCACACCCGAAAAGACCAAAAGGTTTGATTTGATAATAAAACAAAATTGCACTTTTGTTAGATAGACAAAGCTTGAAATGTTTCCCCAATGTATATTGTAACAGAACAAAATAATACTTGTTTCACTATTGCCCCTTGTTTTCTCTATTTATCCAAAGAACGAATAGCAGGTTCACACTAAAGAACAGAACTCAGGATATTGAGATCAAGCGCAAACCAAACGTTTTTGAAGAATCTAATTTTCACCAATGTCTATTGTACATGTACGTGGCCCCCTATATAGTTATGTTATGTATCCAAATACTCATGAAAGCAATCAGAAGTGTACGGCATCCTCCCATTAAAAGTTCATGTATTTATATCATGTGAACCATCCAAAGGCCAGTAAAAAAAATGTAAACCATCTATACGAATCACCTATAAAAGATACATTTACTGTGAAGCTTTGTATGGTCGAATAGTATGTGACACATAGGTCTTACACTTCTCTGTTTCATATATGTTCTTATAGTTCCTTGGGTGAGAAGAGGCCTCCAATCATTTGGTACCCATGTAAGAATTGAAAGCAAGCCAAGACTGTGAAGACCAAAAAGCAGAAAGTATATAACTGTCAAGTTCAAGGATCTCAAGGGGAAGATCTTATTAATTACACTTTAGCTACATTTCAGTCAGCTGAAATTTTACTTTTGGGTCAGTCGATTTTTTGGCCATTGGATTTTCTCTGAGATTCGTGCTGCGTTTTTTCCCTAACTTGTGTTGTTTGTTGTGTGGGCTTGTCTCTGTTTTTTACTGACCCCTTATTTCGGTCAGTCGGTTTCCTTTTGGGCCGAAGCCCATTAACTGTGCGCTCCAGCCCTCCTCTCTCTCCCTTCGTTTCTTTGATATTTTTTGTTTTTTATGCGCTTCTGCTTTTGTTTTTCTGTTTCTCTTTGTTAGTTGGTTTTATTTTTATTTTGTGGATATTTTTGGCATGTTAGGTCAGTGTAATGTACAGACATGAATAATTTGCAATATGCGCGAAGATTACTTCTTGCGTACTAAAAAACTGTAATTTAAGAGCAACCTTGTGTGCAAGTTTTGCAAACTTTTATTGTTATTTTTAATGGGTAATAATAATGCTACTAATTCATTCTTCTTTATTTTAATTTATTTATTATTTTTTCTTCTTAAAAGGTAAAAAATGACACTAATTTATAGTTCCTAACAAAACCTTATTATCTTAATTTTCTTTTAGTTTTTATTTTATTTTTCTTCTTAAAGGGTAATACGAATGTTAATAATTCATTCTTCCTTAGAAAACCTCATTATTTTGATTTTGTTCTACTTTTTATTTCATTTTTTAAACGTGTAATATATAAGCCACCACTTCATTCTTTCTACAAAATTTGGGTATTTGGATTTATAGTATTAGTTTATTTCCTTTATTCTTTAATGATAATACCAATGCCGCAAATTCATTTTTCTCAGAAAACTTTATTTTTCTGAAAATTACACTATTATATTCTTATTCTTGCATATTATAAAATGCACAACTTCTGTGCAAATTGTTTGCAAAATATTTCATTATTTGTTTTATTATTTTCAGTTCCTTTCTTCTTAACGGGAAACCAATGACATAATTAATTGTTTCTTAGAAAATTTCACTATTTTAATTTTGTCTAAGTTTTTATTTCATTTTCTTTAGTCTTTAAAGAGTAATATCAATACCTCTAATTCATTCTACTTAGGAATTGTTTTGTGAAATTTCACTATTTGTGCTTATTCATGCATATTATATAAAAGCGCAATTTCTATTCAAACCGCATGCAAAATTTTCCATTATGTTTTTTACTTTTCTTTCTTCTTAAACGATAATACCGATACCACTAATTCATTTCTTATCCGGAGAATTAGAGACGCCATGGATGAAATACCAATGCCACTAATTCATTCTTTCTTTAGATTTCTTTTTTGCAAAAAATCACACTACTATGAGTTTATTCTTGTATATTATAACGATGCACAATTTATGTGAAGATTGTGTGCAAATTTTGTCATTATTTTTTATATCATTTTATTTTCAATTTAGGGTTATTTTTGCTTCTTCTTTTTTGTTTTCTGTTTCTATAGGTTTTTCTTTCCCCTTTTTCATTCTTTTATTGGTTATTTTTGTGGGTTTTTGGCTGAGTGTAATTATGTAATAACAAATACTATATAATATCTGTCAAAATTTCGTGATTATATGATTATTTTTGCATATTACGATAATGTGCAATTTCGATGCAAAGTTGTGCGCAAGTTTTTTTAGTTATCTTTCTTCTTAAAGGAAATACAACATTTCGGTTACACTCTGCGGGAATAATAATAGAATGCAAAAATGCGCTATTTCATGCTTATTCATTGCATATTTCTAAAAGTGTAATATCAGTGCAAATTGCGTGTAAGTTTCAAAAGTTTTAAATTTTTATTTTCTTTCTTCTTAAAGGGTTTCATTATTTTTTTAGTAAAATTCATTATTTTAACTTTTATTTAGTTTTTTTATTACTGTAATACCTTTAATCATCATACAATGCCACTAATTCATACTTCCTTAGGAAATTTAAATACTTTGTGTTTTTTTAGTTTTTTTAAATGGTAATACCAGTAAACATATTTTTTGTGAAATTTGACTATTATATGGTTATTCTTGAAAAATGTGTGAAATTTTGACTATTATATTATTTGTAAAATGTGTGAAAGTTCTATTTATTTACTTCTCTTGTTTTCACTTTCTTTCTTCTTAAAGAGTAATACCAATCCCACTAATCCATTCCTTCTTAGAGAACGTAACTTTTTTCTTTGTGTGTGTGTAAGTAAATGCAAGTGCTAAATAATATGGGTGTAATTTTTATTAGATTGCGAAAATTGCATATTATATGCTTATTTTTTGCATATTTCAAAAGGTGCAATTTGGGTGCAATGTTGTGTGCAAGTTTTGAAAAGTTCTTATTATTCCTTTGCATTCTTCTTACAGGGTTTCGTTCTCTATTTTAGTTTTGTATTATTTTTTATTTTTCTTTCTTTTGAAACCGGTAATATCAATGCAATGAATTCATTCTTCCATAGGGAACTTGATTTTGTTTTTCGTTTTTATCCCATGAAGTTGTGAATGATAGATATTTCTAATGTAAGGGCAATACATATATTTCTTTTGTAAAGGTAATGCCGATGTCACTAATCCATTATGTTTTACAAAATATTTGTTTCCTTAAATCCACACATTATAGACTTATTTTTGCATAGTAGTAATGCATTTTTTGATATATACGTACGTATATGTGCGTATATGTATTGTATGCATGTATAAAAATATATCTACATGTGTGAGGTTGAACATATAATCACAAACCATTGCATGCAAGTATTTATTACTCACCAGAACACACCATGCATGATGCTCATCTATCATCAATGAGCCCGGACGCTCTCTTATACACATATAATATACGTAGACAATACTTACCTAGTCCATGCATGGCCAGAATGCATGGTCAATCAAAACAATTCAGCGTCAGTCGACTGACCCAAAACTTATTTCAGTCGACTGTCTCGTAGCCAGTCCCAATTAATTAGCTGCCAAGTTAATCAACAAAATCTGAAGAGCATTACCTTCAGATACGATACAACACATCAAATGTCTCCGATGGTGTGGAAATAAGACTTTCGTGCCCATACTATGTGTTTTAAAGTTACTTAGTGTGTCAAGTTACATACTATGTGATGGTAATTACTCTGAAACTGCCCCGTGCAAAAAAGAAACTTGGCCGTACATTCGAAGCTTTTAAGTCCCAACTATCTTGATTTTATCAGATCAAGCAAAATAATGTGGGTAGTATGCAAAGTGTTGTTGTTGTGACATGATATTACGCTCTAGCAGGCAGAGGTTACTGCTTCCCATACCGGCTACGCGGAGATGGGTATCGTATCCCAGTGGAGCGCACTCGCTCAGAGCCGTTGTGCCGTCCACCATTGCTGCTGAACTGCTTAATCTGCCATACAGAGAGGCACCTTGGTGGAGATTAAGCTTCATAAGGAATCATAGCACGGAAAACAGTTGTTGTCCCTGAAGCTTAAGCTTGCCGGTCTAGATCCAAAATTATGAACAACGCAGAACACTTTTGAATGTCTACATCATAATGTTAATCTAGCCCAAATTATGTACACATGCAATGCTACATATTGTCCTTACAAAACTGCTAAGTCATCAATTTAGCATCTACCTTCTGTATGGTGTATTAGAGATAAGTTGCTTGAGAAAAAAATATGGAGAGCGGGAGATTTAAGTACTGACTAATGAATTTTCTGCTGAGTGGACTGGACACATAGGCGACAGGTGACAAAACTGAACGGTGTGAAGCAAGTTAATTATTAACATATAATATTTACCACTAAACCTCTTCCAGCGCAAAAAATATGTGTATTTGGGAAGGTTTAACTTGCACTAAGAAATAGCATGCACATTCACAGACAAAATAACATAAATCAATCTCTTCTCAAGGTAAAACCATATAAGATTTTGGTGTCAACCAAATATAGTTCCTTATCCCTAGCACAATATGCACATCGCCGGAGGCCTTGTCTGCAAGGGTGGACATGGAACCTCATTAATAATTGCAACACCTAAAAGCAAATTACTTGCAACAGTAATTATTCAATTGTCATCCTCTTCTAACACTGAGCACCAAAGTCTATATTGTCAAAATAAACAAAAGCACAACGTAAAAATCAGGAGAATCATATACTGCTATAACCTCTTCCTGTACCATACTTTTAAGGGTTAATTAGATAAATGCTACTCCAATTATGGCGATTCACAAAAATGCCACTGCTATTTCCAAACTGTGAAAAAATGCCACTGCAATTTTACAAACTTTGAAAAACGCCACTCCAGACTTCGGAAAATGCCACTCGAAATGGCATGAAATGTTATTTTTCAAAGTTTGAAAATTGCAGTGGCATTTCCTGGAATCGCCAGATTTGGAGTGGCATTTATCAAATTAACCCAATGTTTTAGTCAGGAGTGTTGAATCCGCGTGTCTGATACTCTCAAGATCAGAAAAATTCATGTTACAAAATTTTGACCTCTAAAATATCTGAATGTGGCTAGTGCTTAATTAGCACACACACCATGATGCACATAACAAGTAAGGAGGCAACACTAATGTTATATTGTGCTAACTGATGAACTTTTGCAAGGCATGGCTAAGACTTTGAAATCAAAATCCTTCAAAACTAAGCCGTTTCTTCTGTGTACCTAAGAATAAATACTTGGACATCTGTAGGGTTGTCTATCTAGCATTATTAGAGTCCAGCCAACGCTACTGGATGGTCCATGATTACCACCTAAGTAGGGAGGTGCTTAGTAGAAATACGCTCATCTATGGGGAACAACATGGCTGCAGTCTGCGGGATCGAAACTCATCGCATATGAAATTTCATTTTTACTCTATTATTTCCTTTTCCCGTTGAAGGGATTCAGGGAAGATCAGCGGCTCGTATGGAAGATGATGGGAGGCAGAGGGTGAGGAACAGCGGGAGCAGGGAACGCTGGATGATACTCGATTGGATTGGGAGAGTGTCCCCAAAGAACATACGCGGGCTTTGTCGCTAGTGGCATGACAAAAACTGCAGCTTCTCCAGTTTGAGGTTGGATGTGACGCTCCCGGCGGAGCAGGCCATGGAAGTTCGGGGATGGGAAGTCTGGAGGGAACGTTGGTGGAACATGCCTTGAAGATCGTGGGATCAGAGGACTCAACGGAACGTCTAGATTGAGACCTGACCTAACTGGAGAGAGGCAAAGTAGAATAGGCAGATGCGTTTGGTAGGACTCTTGGAGGAGGGCTCGTACGTGCAGCTTTAGAATTGTCAAATCCTTTCAGGCAGGCAGCTATGCTGATGACAAGACTATATATTCGCATGGGACATACCTTCACTGTGGCAGTACCTTAGCTGCTCATCAGCTCATGCATTGTTGTTTCAACGGGACACCTGTGGGAACCCAAGAAAGCAGCGAGCAAAGGCAACTCGCAATTGCTCCCCTCGTTCGCCCAAGCTTTGAGTGTACACCCATTGTGGCTTAACGAAGGTTGTTATACTGTGTATAATAGCGTGTTATTTTTGGCCACGCGCTACTAGTAATATTTACTAGTAGCGAGGGTTAATATAGCGCGCTACTAGTAAATAGCAGTAGCGTGGGTCAATATAGTGCCCTACTAGTAAGCGATTGTCTATAAGTTTTTTCCTAGTAGTGGGTGTTCGTGTCTCTCGATCACATTGGCATGCCCGCCTTGATCATCCTGCCACTCCCATTGTTTGCCATGTACTTCATCGTCGTGAGCTTTCAGTAGTGTGCAATAAACATGTTAATGTAGTTTGTGATGCCTGTAAGCAAGGCAAGAGTCTTCAGCTTTCTTTTTTCGAGTTGAGTCATGTAGTCAGTAAACCGCTTGAACTTGTGTTTTCGGATGTATGGGGCCATGCCCAAACCTCTGTTAGTGGTCGTAATTACTATGTTAGTTTCATTGATGCTTATAGTCGATTCACTTGGCTTTTTCTTCTTAAACGCAAGTCTGATGTGTTCAATGTTTTCGTGCAATTTCAAGCGCATGTTGAGCGTCTGCTCAGTCATAAAATCATTCATGTGCAATCCGATGGGGGGCGGGGTGAGTACCACAACCTCAATGCATTCTTTAATAAGCTTGGAATTACACGCCGTGTGTCTTGTCCTCATACACATCAGCAAAATGGTGTAGCCGAGCGTAAGCATCGTCATATAGTTGAGAGTAGTATTGCTTTGCTTGCCCATGCCTCCGCTCCTTTCCAGTTCCGGAGTGATGCGTTTTTCACCGCATGCTTTCTTATTAACAGACTCCCTACACGACTCTGTCAGATGAAAACACCACTTGAGCTCTTGCTGAATGAAGTTCCGGATTATACATTTCTCAAGGTCTTTGGGTGCGCGTGTTAGCCACATCTTCGTCCATATAACCACCGCAAGTTGGAGTTTCGGTCTAAATAGTGTGTGTTTCTTGGTTATAATTCTCTTCATAAAGGGTACACGTTTCTACATGTTCCCTCTAACCGCGTCTACATCTCACGATGATGTGGTGTTTGATGAGAATGTTTTTTATTTTTTTTCTCACTTCCGATCACCTCCACCACTCCCACTGCACCTGAGAAATATGTTTTACCTTTTCTTGGTCAATTTGTTGATCTTGCGTATACCCCCTTGTTGCTAGCTAACCATGGTGCAGGTACTGGCCGCGGAGCACGCCTCGAGCTTCTGGATGAGCAGTAGCCCACGTCGCCATGAACATCCGTCGAGCCTGCTCGCGATGCCCCTCCGTCACCTAGCTTGCCGACGGGGCTGGCCAAGCGGGGCCCTGCTACTTCGGTCCAGCATGGGGCTGGCCACGCGTTAGCCGAGCCAGCTTCACCCGAGCCGGCCTCTGCCGCGGGGGCCGAGCTGGCGTCAATGCCTTCCTCACCAAGCCGGTCGCCTGGCGCGACTGGCTCTGCGTCTCGGAGCTGGCTGCGTCCTCGTCGCCATTTTCATCGACTCCGTCTCCGCCGCCACCTCCGCCGCCTACCGCTATTCTGCGTCTCCGTACGCGCAGTCAGAGTGGTATTGTTCGGCCGAAGGAGCGCACTAACGGCACGGTTGCGTGGATTGCGGTGTGTATGGCACAGAGAGATGCTGACCCCCCCCCCCCCTGAGCCTCGGATTTTTAGGCGGCTCTTCGGATTCCTCATTGGCATAGTGCCATGGAGCGGGAGTTTCAGGCACTACAAAGGAACGATATTTGGCGCTCAGTTCCTCCTGTGTCTAGTGTCAACATCATTGAGTCCAAGAGGGTGTTTAATGTAAACAAGCATGCTGATAGTTCTATTGAGCGATAACAATGCACAGTTGGTGGCCAAAGGGTTTGAACAATGGTATGGTCTTGATTATGAGGCTACCTTCAGTCCAGTTGTCAAATCTACCACCATTCGTCTGCTTCTGTCCATGGCTGTTGCCAAAGGGTGGTCTCTCGGTCAGCTTGATGTTCAGAATGCTTTTCTCCGCAGGGTCTTGGAGGAAGAGGTTTACATGCGGAAACCTCCAAGTTTTGTTGATCCTGCTCATCCACATCATTTGTATCGTCTTATTAAGGCGCTTCATGGACTTAAGCAGGCTCCTCGTGCATGGCATGCCCGACTTGGCACGGTTCTTCGACGTCTTTGATTTGCTCCGTTCGTTGCTGACACGTCTCTGTTCATGTTCCATCGTCCTGATGTCAGTATGTACCTGCTAGTTTATGTTGATAACATTATTCTTATCAGCTCCTCAGTGACTACCCTTGATCGTCTATTGTCTGCTCTGGGCGGTCATTTTGTTGTGAAGGATCTGGGTGCTCTCCATTACTTCCTTGGTCTGGAGGTTTCACGGTCCCCTGCTGGCCTGACTCTCACTCAGCATAAGTATTCCTGGGACTTGCTATGACGTGCTGGTATGTTGCAGTGCAAGCATGCTAGCACCCCTATGTCTGCAAATGATCGGTTATCAGCTTGGATGGTGTCTTGCTTTCTTCAAATGATGCTACAGAGTACCGCAATCTTGTTCATGGCTTGCAGTACTTGACTATCACATGGACGGACATCTCCTATGCGGTAAACCGTATGTCCCAGTATCATCATGCTCCTCGGACATCACACTGGTCAGCTGTGAAGCGTATCCTGCATTATCTCTCTCATATTGTCTCCTATGGCTTGCATTTGCGGTCTACCTCCTTGAGTGCTCCCTCGGTGTCCTCTGATGCCTGGATGATAGGTGGTCAACGAGGGGCTATGTTGTCTTCTTTGGTCGCAACTTGATTGCCTGGAGTGCGCGCAAGCAGGCCACAATATCTCGTAGTAGCACTGAAGTAGAGTACAAGGCAGTTTCCAATGCCATGGCTGAGCTCATTTGGGAACAGTCTCTATTGAAAGAGTTGGGAGTCTCTCAGAAGCAGGCACCGGTTCTTTGGTGTGATAAAATTGGTGCGACACATCTTTCATCTAATTTAGTTTTCCATGCTCGTACATCAAAGTTGACTATTACTTTGTGAGGGAACATGTTGCACAGAAGTTTCTTCATATCAAGTTTATCTGCTACAAAGATCAACTTGCTGACATCTTCACAAAGATTCTACCACAGTCTCAGTTTGTAGGTTGTAGGCGCAATCATATATTGCTCTGTACTTCAAGACATAGTTAAGATTGAGGGAGGGTGTTAGACTATATTTAAACCTGGCTTTTGTATATGTCTTGTATATTGTATTGTACACTTCGTGTACCACTTTATATATATGAGATAGTCACACCAACTATGGGTGTTGAGCAGTTTCCCGAACACTAGCGTTTTACAGAGGTGTAACAGTGGTCGTGGACGTAGGCGCCACGGAGTTCCACAGTAGCAAGGAAATGACGGAACTAGCTCACAGTTCGTTGGTTGATTCTTGTCGGCAGCATTATGATCATGTTGAAGTCGGCGGCCAAAAGCCATGGGACAAAGCAGAAAGAATGCTCGCCATTTAAATCTACGAGAAGCGCAGGCTTCAAGTAACGATCCCGGGCCCACTAACCTGCCGGCCAATAGGGGGGTAATGAAAGCTGTTATATGGGGCAGTGCAAAGTAAGATGCCACCATGGGTCCCATTTATAGGAAGGAAGAATAATTCTTAAATGGATACTATCTCAAAGATAGAACCATTTTTAAAAGGATGTTTAAAGGATACCATCTTAAAGATAGAACCACTTTTTAGAAGGATCTTAAAAGGGTACCATCTTAAAGATAGAATCATTTAAGAAAATAATGGATAGTGATATGCTTAGATCTTTCTGATATTAATTGAGTGAGATATTGAGTAAATGATCTGTAGCTGCAAGTTTATATATAAGGATATAATCGTGTAAGCTTTTGCACGGCCAAATAGAGAGGACAAGAAGAACTTTGTGTCTGATCTTATGGAAGGGAAAACTATTCTTCTTTGCCTCATGGTTATTGTGCAGCTCGGAAATCCCATGGATGTTGGTACAAAGTGGATCTCCCTTTCGCAATATGTTTCCATTCTCATGTCAACTAGAGCTGAATAATATTTTCAGCCAAACTACATGAATTTTCTTGGATTTTTCAAAATATGGACGTCTTTTAATAATGTTTGTTCTTCTCTACAGATCCATGCTTTACTGCAATTGCATTTGGAGACACTTTATGCACGAAATTAAAATGCCGTCTCTCCTGCATGAAAAAATGGGGACCCGAAGTTACGAAATCTTATTGTATGGAAGTCATCCCAAACTTTCAGCATTGTTACTGTGTCGCTTGTGACCCCTAGAGTTGGACTTGGTGATGATGTTCAACAATGGATAATTATGTGGCCCAGTAATAAAAAATCTTGCTAGAGAGCTTCAACACTTGTACTTACAAGAAGCCGCTAACATATTGTTTAGTACATAGTATGCATAACAACTCCCTTCTCTGAACATCATATAGTTGTAGTAGCGTATAAATTGCATCCAAATCTTGGACCAACATGTTGATAAAATAAATTACGGTCAGAATATGTTTTCGGCAAGTGAAAAAGGTCTACTGCATTTGTAGTTGATTGACCAAAAAGGTTGTTAAAATCAATACAAAGGACAAAACCTCACATCAGTGGCATGCATACAATATAATTAAGGGAAACCTTCAGGAAGGAAACTCTCCCTATGTCTTGGAGATCTGATTAAGACCTATTCATTGGCATAGCTAAAGTATGTAAATAGTCGCTTTTGAAATCAGATGAGTAATCCACAACGCAAGAACCTATGAAGCAAGTAAAAGGCTCTCTGCTGAACCTTGCATTGCCACATTTGCAGCAATGACGATGTGTTTCCGCCCTCTCATGCAGTGCTTCTGAACACGGCATGTAGTCACGTGGCACCGTGAACACGCTGCTCATCATCGGCATCTACGTCGATGACCCTGTCATCGCCGGGGCAGATCCTGAAGAGAATTAACGCTTCAAGGGAGAAATGCATCGTACTAGTCTGGTACTACCTCAGGCATCTCCGGTAATACCTCGGGATGGAGGTGAACTAGGCAGGTGGTCGCATCACGATCAAGCAGGTGGCCTACACGGCAAAGATGCTCATGCAAGCAGGCATGAAGGATCGCCATGTCATGCACGCTCCAATGGAGACATGCCTAAAGCTCAGCAAGGATAGCTCCGAGAAGGCGGTGGATGCTACGCTCTATTGTAGCATCATCAGGAGCCTCACGTATCTCGTGCACACCCGACCTAAGATCACGTTCGTTGACAGGTACCTGAGTAGATTCATGGAAGACCTGGCAAGCAATAATCTCGCTGCCGTCAAGCACCTACTCCTTTACATCACGGGTACACTCACGCATGGACGCATGTATCGTCGTGGCGTTGGCGAGAGCTTGGTCATCTATAGCGACTCCGACCACGCTAGTAATATGGACTCCCGGAAGAGCACCTCTGGCATACTGTTCTTCCTCAGGAGCAGTCCCATTAGTTGGCAATCTGTGTGGCAGAACATTGTCGCCACTTCTTCGTGCGAGGCAGACTACATGGTGGCAGCTACAGCGGCCTGTCAAGGCATCTGGCTTGCTTGCCCCCTCGGCAAGATGCTGAACACCACCCCTGCACTCATCTTCATCGATAGCAAGTTTGCGATTTCCCTCTGCAAGAACCCAGTACTTCACGGCCGTGCCGAGAAGGACACGATGTCCGTGGAGTTCATCAGGACTGGTGAGCAGAAAGCAGACATCCTAAATAAGGCTCTAGACCACATCCAGTTTCAGGAGCTAAACGACAAGGTTGAGTCAACATCAAGCTTCTTCGACAAGGTTAAGGGGGAGATTGTAGGCTTCACCCTTGTCTCCGATGCATGCATGCATGTAGCTGCATGTCGGCAGCAGTGAAAAAAGAAAAATGGCTGTAGCTACCATAGGCTTAGTAGTTAAGTAATACTCCCTCCGTCCGGAAATACTTGTCGTTGAAATGAATAAATATGAATGTATCTAAAACTAAAATATGTCTAGATACATTCATTTCTTTGGCAAGTATTTTCGGATGGAGGGAGTAGTAGTGAGCAGTGATGTAGCACTAGTGCTTGACGTAAAGTGCTTATGTGAGGTAGCCGGCAATGTCAGTTCAGTTTCCTATTTAGGGGGCTCCACCTCGGATTGTAACTCATTCCACTCCATCATATTCAGTACAAGGCAGCAAGCAATACTAGTGCTTGTACGTGAGCTCCTCCTACACATATGTGTGTAGGCAGCTAGCTAAGTGTGCATCTAAAGATTGCCGAGAGAGAGAGAGAAGTTTTGGGCTGACAATCAACATGTGCTAGCGTGTGTATCAAACCATGCAATTAGGTACTATACTACTAATCAACTGTTCTTTCGGTGTTTTCTCTAGTTCAATTTTGTTTAAAATGTGAGGAATTTGGCATTGGTTACTTACTTGTCATGCATGCATAAATACACAGTAGTAATTCTTTTTCTCCTGCCTGCCTGCTGCCGGATACAAGATTATTACATAGAGTGCACATGATTAAATTAGCATAGAGTCCACCACCTCCATTTATTATATCAAATCTGTTTCATTTCATCTTTCTGTTACATTATGTAACTGAACCATTTGTTTGTATGTGTGTACTTCCAAATGGCGCTGAAGGTAGGAGGAGCTAACAACAGATTAATTTCATCGACATCCATGTCTCCATGACCGGATTTTTCTGATGACCAAAGTTTGTCCTATCATGCCTGAATTCTCTTCTTGCTTCTGTCAGGCAAGTCAACAAGCATTTTTTCCATGATGAACCGAACCATTGCAGCCTACTTGAATTCCTCATTGAGATGCTTAAGTTGTTCCTAGCAGCTTAGTTTCAGACTCGAAGATTGTTTATTCCAGGCTCATAAATTAAGACAATCAGTTCGGTTTGTAAGACTTTTGCTGAAGTCGGATAAAACGAGACCTTCGAATTTGAGTAGAGACAAGTGGAAGTTGCATTTGCTTCCAATTGCATATGAAGTCTGCCAAGCGTGAACTGATCCAACGATTCGGGAGGTAAGATGAATGATGGGTGTTTGACACGAGAAAAATATCTAAGGCTCCGGGAGAAAGGAAGGGGAGCGTATTTCTCTCTTGCGCCGGGAAAGGGAAAAGTAAATATGCGGGCGTGCCAGTGTACCGTTGTACACAAAGAAAAAGGTATGGGAAACAAGTATTTCATTAATCTCAATGGAGAAACAAAATTATAAGATCCCGTAAACAAAAGGTGCGCTCCATGGCCTACTAGCACGGCTAGTCTGACTGTGGCGATTGTGGTTTCCTGATTCCCGGGGCCTCGGAAAGCTCCCGGTTAAATACTCCCGCGGGATACCTCCGATTAAGCTGTGTGGTCGTCTTCGTCGTCTTCACTTCGCGTTCTCCATGCATGATGATGGTGATGTGTGTGTGGGCGGCGGCAGAGCCCGTGTCCTCGTTGGTACACGCTCCGCATGTAGCGTGGCCTTAGCGGTGGCCGCGCCCGCCCTCGCCGTCGTGCCTCGTCAGTCTTGGCGGCGTTGGAGTAGTTGGTGTTGGGGTAGCATGGGTCGCGGTCGGCTCAGACTTCTCGACGACCTGTTGCTTCATCAGGGTGTTCAAGGGGCTACGCCTTGCGGGAGTAATGGTTTGGGGAGACCGGCGTCGGTGTAAAAACTGACGCACGCTCACATTGACGTGGCCGAGGTGGTCGGCGCCTCATCTCGGCTAGACGCCAAGTATTTGGCGGTCCGCCAGGCAAAGGTGCCGCCTCACGGGGCCGTGGAAGGTGGCGTCATAGAGGCCGCGTCCCCTTGGGCTAGTGCTACACCAAAGAGTGACTTGTACGCCGGCGACGCCTTGGACCTGTGCGCAAAGGACCTGTCCGCCGTGGTGGGTGCGCCTGACTTGACTGGACGACAAATTAATGACAATCCGTTTTGTCAAGGACGCCACTTGGAGAGATAGCGTTGTAGAGTCCCCCGTCGCCTTGGACGGGTGCTACACCAATGGATGACCTGTACGACGGTGACGCTCTGGACCTATATGCCGTGGTGAGTGCCTTGTCTATGCTAGACACCGTATTTGATGGTCTACCAAGACAAGGGTCATGCCAAGACCTGAAAGTCGGTGACCTGTTCTTCATGGACTTATCTCGAGCTACATCATCATGAGCTCCGGTTCACGCCGTCACCTCCAGGAAGCGGGACACAAGACCTGTCCCACGCGATCGGGACGTCATAGACTTGTGCACCGGAGAGACCTGTTCGCCATGGACTTGTCTCGAGCTATGTCGTTGCGAGCTCTAGTCTCGCCATGACGTCTCCTCCGGGAAGCAGGACACCAGACCTGTCCAACGCGATTGGGACATCATGGACCTATGCACCGAAGATACTTGTTCGCCGTGGACTTGTCTCGGTCAACGTAGTTGGCGAGCTCCGGTTCAGCCAAGCCGTCTCCTCCAGAAAGGAGACAACGGGCCTGTGCATCGCGATCGAGAAACCACACACGTATGCACCAGAGAGACATGTTCACCGTGACCTGTGCGTCAAAGATATGTGCATCGCGACTTGTACATCGTAACCTGTTCACCGGAGACAAGTAGGTCACAATGGTAGGGCACCAGGGCTAGCGGCTAGGATGCCTCGTTGGCAAGCTTTGGTTGCTCCCAAGTCATCTCCAGCCAAGAGCACACGCCTGAAGACGAAGGGCTTGGCGTTGACAAGCTTCGGCGGTGTCGGTGTAGGCTCCAGACCAGGTGGCGTCGCCTCCATTCCACCTGGTACAGAAAGAGCGTCTTGTTGTCCGCGACCATCTCTCCATTGAGCGCGCCGTCCGCCGCATCCGTTGCACCTGCTACAGGAAGAGCGTCTTGTTGTGCGTGGTCATCTCCGCTGAGCGTGTTGACCTTGGTCTCCTTTGTACTCCCTCCGTCCGGAAATATTTGTCGGAGAAATGCATAAAAATGGATGTATCTAAAACTAAAATATGTCTAGATACATTCATTCCTTCGATAAGTATTTCCGAACAGAGAGAGTACTTGATACGGAAAGCACGCCGCGTCGCCTGCGGCTATGTCCACTGGATGTGTCGTCCGTCGCCTCTGTGCACCATGGGAACAAGAGAGAGATGACGGCGTGCTAGCCAGCTGATGCCTCCAGCTGCAAACACCTCCTTGTGCCTGGTCGTCATCGTCGATGTTTCCTCCATGCTTGGGGTCAGAGGGGCGCGGTTGGCAAAGCCGACGGGCCGGCCAGGCTTGCGCATCACGGCGGCCGCCGTTTCTCATCATCTGATCGGCCGCGGGGCTGCCATCTTCCTCGACACTGCCGCCACAGGCGCATCTTCTCCTGGCTGTTTTCTTCTCCCCGCCTACGAGAGCTAGGAGTCATAGCTCCTATGTGTGTTGCAACGACTATTCCTGCCACACGCACGATCTCTTTTCTCGCTTCTCCTGTAACATCAGATAAACGAAAGACATGGTAGCAAAAGAAATTAGTCATAGCAGGGCTTGCTCCTCCTTCTTCGTCTGCCGGGCGGCCGTTGCGGCAGATGCGTTTCCAACTTCCATGCGTGCAGGAGTGGTCTGCGACGCCTCCGGATATCTTGAGGATGGAGCTGAAAAAGTGTAGCACGTCGCGGAAGAATTTTGAACCGGGCGGGGTAAACCCCTGGATCATATCATCAGTAAAAACGATTACTTCGCTTTCCTTGGGCTCAAGAGGATTTTCAGTGCCTGTGTGACGGCCCGATAATTAAGCTACAGTAATTCTCGACGTCATCATTTCACTGTTGCTAATCTCGTTTAGATTCAAAACGGTTCAAAATTCAAATTTCTCAAACATGCGAAATAGAATGTTCAAAGTGTGGCAAATATTCCATAGCTAATTATGGTTGTGATCCAACACTTTTGTAAAGTTTTTAGATGCCCTTTTGTGAATATAACAGTGGCTAAAAAGAATTATTAAATTCCTTTTAAATTATAAAAATACTAAACTATTTTATTTGTACCTCAAACTAAATGTGGCAGTGTTATAATTAGTAAAACCAATTTAGATGTTCTTACTATATTTTATAAAGCTAATTTCTTTTCAAAACTAAAACTATAAAAAGAAAAATAAGAAAAAGAAAAGTAGCAAAGAAAAAGAAACCCCCCCGGCCTAACTGGGCCTCTTGGCCCAGCTGGCCACGACCAGCCAGGCCGGCCCAGCCCCCCCCCCCCCCCGGTCGACTTCTGTTCAAGCGACCTCGTCGCTACAGGGGGCGAGTCCTTACTGAACCACCTCGCCGGTGACGCCCCCGTGAGAAGATAAGGCCCCGCGCCTTGCCGCCTCTTCGAGTTCCCCCCTCACCTACCGCCACTCCCACTCCCCCCACTTGCGCCTCTCCTCCCGCTCGATCCCGAGCTCGGCCGTGCAAGCTCGTCGCCACCGATCGCCGTCGACGTGGCCACCGTCCACGCCGCACCTCGCCAACGCGTTCCCGAGCACCGCCGTCGTCGACTACGTCCTCTACAACAAGCCGTTGGGGACGGGAGCCACTACATCGCCGCGCCATCTTCTTCTCCTTCCTCGGATCGCCGCCGTCGTTTCGCTCCACCGAGCCTCCCCCGAGCCCACGATTGCACACCTGTGTCACTGACCAGTGGGCCCTGATGGCCCAGTTTACTGGGTTGACCCAGTCAACTGCTGACTGGCCTGCCCAGTGAGACTGATCGTGTGGACCTCACTTGTTTAAAAATGTTTTTTTAATTAAAGTAATTAGATTAGTCTAATGTCTGACTAACATATGGGGCCCACACCCCTAATTAGTTTAGTTAGATTAGTTAATCCACTGTTATAGCCACTCTCACTGACCAGTGGGTCCCACTGGACCCACATGTCAGGTTTGACCTGGTCAGACGACCAACTAGCTGCATGACATCATCCTTGCGTCATGCTGACATCATTCCTCTTTTTCTGAATAATTCTATTAATTCAAATAATTTCAGAAAATGTTTATATCTTTAAAAATTCATATAAATTAAACCGTAACTCGGATGAAAAAGTTTTATACATGAAAGTTGCTCAGAATGGCGAGACGAATCCGAATAGGCGGTCCGTTCGTCCGCCGCACATCCCTAGCATAGAGAACATGCAACCTTTCCCCTCCGGTTCATCTTTCTGACACACATCTGGAACCGGGAAAACTTTCCCGGATGTTTCCCCCTTCACCGGCATCGCCTAGCGCTGCGTTAGAACACTTCTAGCCTCGCTTGTTGTCTTGTTATGCATATGTTTGCGTGTATTTACTGTTTCTTCCCCCTCTTCTCTCCGATAGACCCCGAGACCACTGCTAATGCCCCTATGATCGACTACGTCACCGATGACCCACCTTCTTGTCTGAGCAACCAGGCAAGCCCCCCCCCCCTTGATCATCACGATATCGCTCGTTCTATACTCTCATGCTTGCATTAGATTTTGCTACTGTTATTGATTGCTCCTATTCTGATGCATAGCCTGCTTTTGTAACCTGATGTTGTACCCTACCTGCTTATCCTAAACTGCTTAGTATAGGTTGGTTAGTGATCCATCAGTGACCCCCACCTTGTCTTTGTTGCCCCCTGCTTCATGTTCGACTACTCGATCAGCGTGACCGATGACCAGAGCCCGACACCTCACATCACATCATGCCCCTTTTGTTGCTTGACTCTGCAGAGCTACTATCGAGTGCCGAGGGTGATCCCTCATAACGCACTCCTGATGATAATTCAGTAGTGTAGCTTTTTGGTCGTGGTCATTGAGGGTGATTTCCTCTTTCACCATTCCCGATACGGCTCTGTCGTTCAACACCTCAAGTGTCAACCTCGAGGGTGGTCCCTCTTACGTTCACCTTGATGATTACATTGAGCGGAATCCACCGGGGGTGATTCTATGGGTTTTCCCCTTGATGTCTGGACACACGGTTACCTTGACTTTACTTGAGACCATTGTTGAAGTCGGGTCGGCCCTGAGGGGCACCCGCGAGTTTTCCACATATCAAATACCATGTCCGCAGTAATGGGTGTTCAGACTTATATCCTGATCTTATATAACTAGAAATGGATACTTGAGATATGTGATGGATATGTGGCTCCGGGATTGCTTTCTCGCAGGGAGTCGAGGAAGGATCTCTGGGCATTGGTTCTACAACATGTTTGTTAAATATTAAACTGCTATTCTTTACTGTTCTACATGATGCAAGATGCTTGGAGCGGCTTGAAGATGCTAGTATTCGATAGGCTAGGCCTTACCCCTCTATTCTGGCATTCTGCAGTTCAGTCCACAGATACAAACCTTCCATTTGATACCAATGCATACTTAGTATAGATCTGATACTTGCGAGTACTTTGGATGAGTACTCACGGTTGCTTTGCTCCCCCTTTTCCCCCTTCTTCTTTCCGGTTGATGCAACCAGATGGTGGATCCTTGGAGCCAGATGCCACCCCCGTCGACTACTACTACATGGAGGCCGCCGACGACCAGGAGTAGTTTAGGAGGTCCCAGGCAGGAGGCCTTGCCTCTTTGATCGTGTTGCTTTTGTGCTAGCCTTCTTAAGGCAAAACTTGTTTAACTTATGTCTGTACTCAGACATTGTTGCTTCCACTGACTCTTGTGTATCGAGCTTGTATTCAAGCCATTGAGGCCCCTGGCTTGTAATATAAAGCTTGTATTATTTTTATTTGTGTCTAGAGTTGTGTTGTGATATCTTCCCGTGAGTCCCTGATCTTGATCGTACACATTTGCGTGTATGATTAGTGTATAATTGAATCAGGGGCGTCATAAGTTGGTATCAGAGCCGACTACCTGTAGGATCCCCCTTTCCAACTCCTTGGCCGAAGTTGAGTCTAGTCTTGAGAAACCGATTTACTAACATGGTTGTGTGGCTTACGGGCCCACGTCGCCATTGGGTGGTATTAGGATCTTTTACTCTTCGTCTATACTCTGGGACTCTGATCTCTCTTCTATTCGGGTTAAATGATTTTGCTGACTCCAACTCTAGGTTCTCGTAAATACTTTCTCCCGGAGAGCCCCTCACACCAGATTATTACTTGGTGCATTGGAAGATTCTGGAGATACTCTCCGATGTGTTCCCAAGACCCTTGTGCCCTTCGCTGTTGCGACCCCTACCACCGATAAGTCCTTATGAGTAACTACCTACATTGCTGTTCATACCTTCATTCCCTGTTGCTCTTGTTATTACAAGGTGCCCCGAATTACTCTCTGTTGTCCTAAGAATCCATTGAGCCTACTGCCTTGCAGCTCTTTCCCATATAAATACCCCTACAGATAATTACTCGCGCTTGCCGACTATCCATTCATCCACAGTTGTTCATGTGTTTTGCAAAAAAAATTGGAATACTATTTGATCTTCCGAAACTCCTCAGTAGCCTATTACTCTTGCTCCTCCTTGCCTGCTTACACTATGGTTACGTCCATATGTCCAGCAGTGCTCTTTAGCAACCTTTGTCGTCATGATTTTTGAGAAATTGATTCAATGTGATTGTGAATGCTCTCAATCTTCAATCAAAATTAGAATTCTTCCCATCGGCTTAGACGTCATGCCCGGGCATGAGCTGGTGTTCGACAAATCAAGCCATGATTGATTGTCGATCTATGTCTATTCAACTTGTCTTTGATCAGAACCTCTGCTTTTGATCCCCTGATTTGGAAACCATAATTCCTTTGCATTGAGCCTTGAATTAGTCAGTTGTTTCTATAACCTGACCTCCGTGCATTCTTTCTTCTTCTGGTTGAGTACTGATACTCACATCAGATCCATTGTGGACCTCCGGGTCCTTTGTTGGGTTTTAACCAATAGCTTCCTTCATATTCAGTAACTTGTGAGCCTTTCCTCGGATACATAATGCCTTTGGTAAATTGTATCCCCCGCTCTTGTTAACCATACTCTGCTTCCAGGCTTGAGTTATTTACTCGTGAAGTTTGTGGTATATGTTCCTAAGATGCTGCAGTGGGTTGAGCCTACGCCTTCCCTAATCCGTGTGAACTCGAAAGTTATGCGGGTTATACTCTAGTGGCTTTTCTTCAAGTAGAATTTCAACGCTAAAACTTCGTCAAAAATGAGAAGTGAATGAAAGTTTATGCATTGGAGAAGTGAGAGTCGACCTTGAACTTTGTGTTCATGCCCATGGACACGATGTACATCCTATCATGGAAGCTTCTTGTTATAATAATAATCCTCTTGTGATTAGTTCTTCTTGTATCTATGTTTGGTCCTTCGCAGCCGTGGTTCCAACCATGATTGTTCTTCTTTGATTTCATTTCTCGGACAAGTGGAAGTACTTGTCTTCTGTAGATCATTTCACCCGTCCAACCTCTGTTCTTCTATACCCTCGTGTATTACCCTCTGGTATCTCGAGATTATCACGGAACCACATAACCTCTTATGAGTTCTTCATCAACTATTATTCACGCCGATTCAAATTTTCCATGGGTTCTGAGATGTTAGACACTCGAGAACACCGATAATTGATTCAAGTCTCCATTGCTTTGCTTAACCTTTCTTGTAACCTAACGTATCTGAGCAGTGATGATTCCCTGCTTATGTAAACACCTCGGTGTACAAACTCTGTTAGTAAGTCCTTGTTACTTTTGTTGATGACATTCCGGTAGCCACCGATGGACGAGAACTTTGCCTATTGGTCCGCCTCGTCTTTAACGAGCAGGAAAATGGTTCTCTTCGTCCCTCGCCCTTGGTACCAACGTTGCTACCAACATAACTGACAGGCTATCCTCTGACCTACCTTGCCAGCATGACCGTGCAAAATGTTAGCGCCCTTCCTATTTTTAACCCACATAGTGGGCCTATAACCCACAGTTCCACATGATCGAAACCTGACTCCTGTGCATCCCTGTTTTCCAAAGTTGTTCGTCACGAGTGGCTTCATATGTAAGTCATGAGCGACCTACCTAGTGATTTATTCTGGTATTAGACGCCATACTTATTCCCATTGCTCTAAACCACATTCACCCTCTATTTCAGGCAAATGAACAATTGCCTACCCGTTGAATCTTCTTATTGCACCCCCTTACCTTGCTCTCGATGACTTTCTTAAATTCCAACTCGAGAGATGCCTCTATGCCACGATCATTGAGATAGCCCCCAGGTACCTATCTTGTGTTGAGCTCCGTCCTTCCCGAGTCTTTCCCCCTTACTCCATCCCTTTAAATCTCGGGACGAGATTTCTTGTACTGGAGGAGAATTGTGACGCCCGGATAATTAAGCTACAGTAATTCTCGGCTAATGATGCCACATCATCATTTTTACTGTTGCTAATCTCATTTAGATTCAAAATGGTTCAAAATTCAAATTTCTCAAACATGCGAAATAAAATGTTCAAAGTGTGGCAAATATTTCATAACTAATTATGGTTGTGACCCTACAGTTTTGTAAAGTTTTTAGATGCCCTTTTGTGAATATAACAGTGGCTAAAAAGAACTATTAAATTCCTTTTAAATTATAAAAATACTAAACTATTTTATTTGTACCTCAAACTAAATGTGGCAGTGTTATAATTAGTAAAACCAATTTAGATGTTGTTACTATATTTTATAAAGCTAATTTCTTTTCAAAAATAAAAGAAAACTAAAACTATAAAAAGAAAAATAAGAAAAAGAAAAGTAGCAAAGAAAAATAAACCCCCCCGGCGATTCAACTTACTTCCCGAGTATTTTAGACATGTCAGCATATTCAGAGGGATCTTTTCGTCTCGAGTCTAAGACTTTTACTAGTCCCTGCTCAAGCTTAATCTCTAGGAGAATATAGTGGAACCTGCACACGCATGCATAACTCATCAATTACATAAACTTGAGTAATAATTAAGGGAAAACGAATATGCACAAGACAGTAACACTCACTTGAAGTTGTAAGGAAAGAGTATTGTATCTTTGTTTTGATTTAGTATCAACGATCGTAGCAAGTTGTCCTCGGTTTCTTTGGCATGAGATGTAACCGTAAATTGATCTATGAGATTTGTGTTAATGAACCCAATATCATACATTCCAGCCTTTCTGCATTCGACGATCTTCAACCTGCATAATATAGTGAGGGTAATTATATATACATGCAATGAAAGAGCTGAACTATATATAGAGACTTAATGACAGAAGTAGTACTTATAGACAGTAGCAAGTGACCGTTAATTTATCGAGGGCCTTCTGATTGAAAAACTGGAAGAACTCCTCAAATGGAACAGACAACTGCTTAATTCCAACGAGGTCGTGATGATCCTCTTTAACTTTCAGCGTCAAAGTATCTTTTTTTTCTCCCTAGCAAACTTTCTGCAGGTTTCCATGTACCAATCATGGAATCTTCGCATCATCATTGTTAGAATATTTCCATCTTTAACGAGAGGCTTCTCGTACTCGTATTTGAATTCTTCCACCTCCATTGTATCAAAATATGCATCATCGGGCAGGTAATCTGCAGGATTGGTACCGGGAAAGATCCCCGGATGATTACTGATGATATCGCTAGACACCTTGAGCGAGGGGCACGATTGGTTCTCTTGTTCACCGAGCTGGGGAATTTTTTCCCACTTCTTCGTTCTTGTAACCTTTTGTCACTGCAAGTACTTCCCGACGGCTTCGCTTCCTTATATGTCTTTGCAGTAATGCGCTCATAGTTGGTTTTCGGCGGAGACGGTGGTGGTCGCTGCAGGGCGTCCAAAGTGCACTTCACTTTCACCTGATCTATCTTCTCCTCCGGAGGTGGATGTCTCTTGGCTCTCTGCGTTTCAAAGTAGGCCTTCACTTGGGCTTGAAAGATATCCGCGTTTTCCTGTTAGGTCATCTCGTATGGTAACTTCTCTGGAGTCTTGAGAGATGGACTGAATCTGTATTGCCTCCCACCTCTGGCTGTACTGCTTGACGCCGGAGCAGGCCGAGCGGCAGCGGCCGTCTTCTTTGGTTGCTTACGAGGCGGAGCGGCCGGAGCGGCAGCGGGTCTCTTCCGCCATTGCTGACAAGGCGGAGAAGGAGAAGGCTGGCTGGTCGGCCGCGCCGGCGCAGGCGGAGAAGGAGGCTGAGTGCCCCACGCGCCGGAGAAGGAGGCGGAGTGCCGTGATCACTCGCTGGAGGAGCAGGCGGAGGAGGAGGTGGAGTGCCCTGACTCGCCGGAGGAGGAGGAGGAGGCGGAGGCGTCCAGTTCAGAAGGTTGATGAACTCCTTCTGCCATAGGCATGGAGTCTTCAGAGCAGACCCCAGCCTAGTCTCCCCTTCACGGGTAGGGTGGTCAAGCACGAGCTCCTCAAATCCATCTGTTATTTCCTCCACCATCACCCTAGCATATCCTTCTGGAATTGGACGGTAGTGAAAAGTTGCGCCAGGTTCAGTAGGTCCAACAGAGCCGACAGCCGCATTGACTTCGTAGTTCTACCATTGCGTCATAAGGTGGCACTATTGAGACTCTGTGATAGCATCCACGGGGTAGCTAGCAGGAGTCGTGAAGACAGGCTCCAACTGAAGCGGCTCGGTGGAAGCCACGCTGCTTCTTTGCTGAGATGGCAAGGTAGCTTCGGGGGTAGCTTCGGCAGGTCGCTTGCTTCGAACTGCTTCTCGTTCCTCTAGCTTCCGTACCCTTGCGTGCAGCTCCTGCAGTTCGCTCTGCTCCTGTTTCCTCCTCCTCTCCTGGGTTTTGTAACCGCCTGCGTCTGGAAATCCAACCTTCCACGGAACGGAGCCTGGCGTGCCTCGTGTCTGTCCAGGGTGCTCAGGATTCCCGAGGGCCATTGTGAGCTCGTCCTTCTCTGTATCTTGAACGAACCTCCCTTCCTGCGCTACGGCGATATAGTCCCGAAGCTTTGTGACAGGTATTTGCAGTTGCTCGTTCGTCCAAATGCACTTCCCTGTTACAAGGTCCAAGGTTCCGCCAACCCCGAAGAACCAAGTCCTTGGACGGTCTCGCCAGTTCAATATCTCTGGTTCGACCCATTTAGCAAGCAGGTCGTTCTCAGCCTTAGCCCACAACGGCCGGGCTTTGAGGTAGCCACCTGACCCCGTGCGACGGTGATGCACCTTCTTCGCATCATTTATCTTGTTTGTCGCTGACATCTTCTTACTCCTCTCCGATGTCTTGTTGGCCACAAATGCATCCCATTGATCTCTGATCTTCTCATACTGGCCGGTGAATTCTGGTGTCTTCTTTTTTTCGACAAACTTTGCTTTCAGATCATTCTTCCAGCTCCTGAATAGATCTGCCATCTTCTTGAGAGCACAAGACTTGATCAATGGCTCTATAGTTGGATTCTCCAGATCCTCCTCTTCCGGTAGGGTGAAATTTACCTTCAGCGCATTCTAAAGATCCTCTTTCTGTGCATCTTCGACAAAAGAAACTTGAAGTTCTTCCTTCTTAGGATGATTTCATAGCTCGATGCTGATCGAGATCATGTCCCTAACAAGGACCACGCACTGAGCAGTAAATGCCTCCTTGGTCCGAAGGGGTTCAATCGGTAGGCCATCGGGCGCGATTGCTGTGATCGTGAACCTTTCATCCGGGCCCAACCTTTTCTTCGGGCCTTGTTTCTTTACCGAAGTTGAGCTTGATCTGGAGGGCTAGAAAAAAGAAGAAAGACGATAGTTAATATGTGTAGATACCAAAACAATGAATGCATTAATTAGCTAGTCGGCACAGGCTTAATTAATATATATACCTGGCCAGACTCTGTTCGGTCACAGGAGCCGTTATCATGGTCTCCTTCTTGCACCGGCATTCGGTCACCGGAGCCATCATAATCATGTCCTTCCTCCTTTGTTGTTCGGTAACCGTAGCCTCCTTCACCCTCTCCTTCCAGACAATCACTTTCGTTGAGAAACGACATGACATCACCTCCGTTTGCGATTATGTCCCCCAACACCTGTTCTGCTTCCTCGTCTCGGCCGTGCTCCATAGTTTCTGCAAATATTACAACATGACAATTATTATACAAACATGACAGATGGATATATTAGTGGCAAAGATCGAAGAAAGGAATAGAGGAGAAGATCGAAGAAAGGAATAGAGGAGAAGATCGAAGAAAAAAAAAGAAGAAAAAAAGGAGGAGAAGAAAAAATATAGAAATTACTCTATTTTTTCGTCTTCTCTTCTATTCCTTTCTTCTTCTCCTCTTTTTTTATTTTTTCTCTTCTTATTTATTTCTCCTCTTCTTCCTCTCCTCTTATTCTCCTTTCTTCTTCTCCTTCTTCCTCTTCTTATTTTCTTTTTCCACTCCTTCTTTTTCTACTTCTTTCTCTTTTCTTCCTTTTCCTTATTTTACTTTTTCCTCTACACTAACGTATGCACTAACCTAAAATTGATATCTACTTATTAACAACCAAAATAAAAATTAATACATATATGAAAAAAAACATCATATGAAAAAAACATCATATGCACAAAAAAACATCGCATATGAACCCCCCCCCCCCATGTCGAAGTTATCGAGGAGGGGGTATATCGACCCCACCCCCCTCATGTTGAAGCTTGAGGGGAGGGGGTATATCGACCCCCCCCCCTCATGTCGATGTTACCGGGGAGGGGTGAGGGAGTCCTGGATTAGGGGGTATCCGGACAGCCGGACTGTATACATCGTCCGGACTATTGAAGCGTGAAGATACAAGACTCAAGACTTCGGCCTGTGTCCGGATGGGACTCTCCTTTGCGTGGAAGGCAAGTTTGGCAATCCGGATATTGTGTTTCCTTCCTTGTAACCGACTCCATGTAAACCCTAGCTCTCTCCGGTGTCTATATAAACCGGAGAGGTTGGTCCTTAGAAGGCTGATCACAATTACAATCATACCATCATAGGCTAGCTTTTAGGGTTTAGCCTCTACGATCTCGTGGTAGATCTACTCTTGTACTACCCATATCTTCAATATTAATCAAGCAGGAAGTAGGCTTTTACCTCCATCGGGAGGGCCCGAACCTGGGTAAACATTGTGTCCCTTGCTTCCTGTTACCATCAGCCTAAGACGCATAGATCGGGACCCCCTACCCGAGATCCGCCGGTTTTGACACCGACATTGGTGCTTTCATTGAGAGTTCCTCTGTGTCATTGCTGCAAGGCTCGATGGCTCGTCTCGTTGTCAAGGACAACATTACCTCGGGAGGAGCTCTGGCTGTAGGCCAAACTCTCCAACTTGGCGACTTCATCATGGCTGCCCCATCGGCAGCCGCGCCGACGATGGCTTCTCGGGTCATCAAGCATAACCTTCGCGCCAGTTCGTAACTCGCCGAACAGATGGATCCGATGGAGCTCTCCTCCCTTAATGAGCTCTTGGATCGCATCGCCGCTCTGGGAGTCGCTACAGACTATGACCGGATCGGGCTTAAACCTGACCAAGGGGACATTAGATCCCCTCCGGCCACCCATGAGATAGCGGTAGTGGATGAACCACACACGGATTACCCCTCAACCCAGAGGACGAACCATGTCCGGATCACCGAGCTCCTTGAGCCGAACACCTGCCCAATGGAAGACATGACCCGGGTCCTGGACTTAGAATCGGGCATTGGGCCAAAGAAATTGGGCAACACTCCGGATCCCGGACCGTCAGACTCGGAGCCTCCCATGCCCCTAGGTGCTAGATCGGATCAGGATCCAGATTCAGCTAACAACACCCACCCAGACTTAAGCCGTCTCTCCCACATCAGGCAAGAGCCCCAGGAGACAGTACATCGCCACTGGGCCAGATTCCTCCTTATGCTAAACAAGGTTAAGGACTGCCGCGAGGAAGACGTTGTCTCACTTTTCTGCAAAAACTGCACGAACAAAGGACTCCTCAATGCTATAAGTTGCCGTGACATAGTACACTTTGCGGACTTGGCAACCATAGTACAGAAGTACTGTGCGATGGAAAGCGTCTGGAAAACCCAAACAGAATTTTGGGATAGTACGGCCCACACCAGAACCTTTGTCCGAACTAAACGGGCGAACCCTCGTAAGTCGGCCGATCCAGTTCCCAAGAAACCGAAGCACACCCCAGGGAGGGGAACCGTATTGGAAGAATGGCTCAATGGGCCATGTAAACTCCATAGCGCTCCGGACACAACACCAACTCATAGCCTTAGGGCATGTTGGATACTCCGGCAGGTTGCAAAAAGTGGCGAGGATCTTCTTGCGGGCCATAAAGCAGAACAACATCCCGCCAACGAGCACAATACGGTACTAACGATCTTCGAGACTTTCGCCTCAAACAATAGGCGGAAGCGAGCTCATCGAAGCTCCGCTGAAATCTGCCATGTGGCAAAAATAAACCCCTGGAACAACACTGCTATAACTTTCAATGGCAGTGATGAACCCCGATTCCAGACTGTCCGGACACCAGCCGCTCTGGTCCTTAGCCCAATCATGGACGGCTTTCGGCTCACTGAAGTACTCATGGACGGCGGAAGCGGATTAAACTTGATCTACAAAGAAACGCTCAATAAGATGGAAATTGACAAAAGCTGCATTGAGCAAAGTGGCACAACCTTCAGGGGAATTATCCCTAGTCGGGAAGCGCGGTGTGCGGGAAAAATCACACTTGATGTGATATTCGGCACCCCAGAGAATTACAGGTCCGAAGAAATCACATTCCAGGTAGCTCCTTTTAGCAGCGGATACCACGCCCTTCTAGGGCGGGACGCGTTCGCAAGCTTTCAAGCTATACCCCATTACGGGTACATGAAGCTTAAAATGCCCGGGCCCAATGGAATCATCACTCTAGCCAGTGATCCGGACGTCGCACTTCGCGCCGAAAACAAAACCGCAGCACTAGCCCTGGAAGCATTATCCGAAGCCCTAGCAGCCGAAGAATTAACAACACTGCGGGCCACCATGGACAGGGACGACGTGATACTCGACAAGCGACCCAAGTCCACCTCATTTAAACCCGCAGACGAGATAGTCAAATGCCAAGTCCATCCAACGGACCCCATGAAGACAGCTTCCATCGGGACACAGTTGAACCCCGCAATGGACGCCGCACTATGGGACTTCTTACGCCAAAATTGGGACATTTTCGCCTGGCACCCATCGGACATGCCGGGCATCCCGCGCGAATTGGCCGAACATAACCTTAACATACTAAAGGGATACAAACCTGTCAAACAGACCCTAAGGCGATTTTCAGAGCCTAAACGACAAGCAATGGGGGAAGAGCTAGCCAAGCTACTTGAGGCCGGATTCATCAGAGATATCAAACATCCGGATTGGCTGGCAAATTTGGTAATGGTACCAAAGAAGGACAAATCCTGGCGCCTATGCGTCGATTTCAAAGACCTCAACGAGAATTGCCCCAAGGATCCCTTTCCCCTCCCTCGCATCGATCAAATCATCGATGCCACAGCTGGACATGACTCGCTGTGTTTTCTCGATGCATACTCTGGATACCATCAAATAAAGATGGCAGAGTCTGACCAAGCTGCAACAGCTTTCATAACGCCATATGGCCCTTTTTGCTGCAACACTATGCCTTTCGGGCTTAAGAATGCCGGTGCAACCTATCAACGCATGATTCAAACATGCCTGGAAAAACAAATCGGCAAAACAGTGCAGGCATACATGGACGACGTGGTCATAAAAACAAGACACGTCGAAACCCTAATAGATGACTTGAGGCTTACATTTGATAAACTCCGGACATACGACATCAAGTTGAATCAGGAAAAATGCGTTTTCGGCGTCCCCTCGGGGAAACTGCTGGGCTTCATTGTTTCCAATAGAGGAATTGAAGCGAATCCGGCAAAAATCCAAGCTCTATCATAGTTGGCTATACCAACAGACCTCAAGCACATCCAGAAACTAGCTAGATGCGTGGCCGCTTTGAGCCGCTTTATCTCCAGGCTAGGAGAAAAGGCATTACCTCTTTACCGCCTCCTTCGGCGCACCGAACACTTCGTGTGGACGGATGCAGCCGCGTCCGGACTCGATGAAATAAAGACCTTACTGGCCAGTAATCCAGTCCTAACAGCGCTAAACATCGGCGAGCCTATGCTACTATACATAGCTGTAACACATCAAGTTGTAAGCGCAGTGCTCGTCGTCGAACGAGATGTTGACGGATACAAATTCCTGCTCCAAAAGCCGGTTTATTACGTATCCAAGGTCCTCACCCCATGCAAATCCCGATACCCACACTACCAAAAAATAGCATACACGGTCTTCATGGCATCCCGTAAGCTGCGACACTACTTTCAAGAGCGTTCGATTACGGTGACCTCCGAAGTACCACTCAATGATATAATAAATAACCGCGACGCTACAGGCCGGATTGCTAAATGGGCCATCGAGCTCCTTCCGTTCGACATAACATACAAACCACGGCGGGCCATCAAGTCGCAAGTAATGGCAGATTTTGTCGCCGAATGGACAGAAGCCGAACTCCCTAAAGAGTACGACGCATACTCCAACTGGATCATGCACTTCGACAACTCCAAAATGCTGTCCGGATTGGGAGCGGGGGTAGTCCTGACGTCTCCCACCGAAGACACGGTCCAGTACGTCCTCCAAATATTATACACAGACTGCAACAATGCAGCCGAATATGAGGCTCTGTTGCACGGTCTTCGGATGGCAGTCTCTATGGGCATCCAACGCCTGGAAGTGCGCGGGGATTCGAACCTCGTAATATCACAAATTAACGGAGACTTTGATGCCAAGGATCCGAAAATGGCAGCCTACCGTAATGCCGTCCTCAAAATGTCAGCTCGGTTCGAGGGGCTCGAATTCCACCATGTGGCTCGAGAAAACAATAAAGCGGCTGACGTCCTCGCCCGCATCGGCGCTAAACGCGACCCTGTCCCACCTAACATATTCCTGGAAAGGTTGTTGAAACCATCCGTAGTATGGGAAGGGGAGTCCGGCAATACTAGCACGGACCCGAACTCACCCCCAGATTCCGAACCGTCAGACATAATCGGAGGATCTGCCACCGAAATTACATCTTCGGCCCATGAAATCATGGTCGTAGTTGCCCCGTGGACTGAACCTTTCCTGGCCTACCTAAATAGGCAGGAGCTCCCCGAGGACCAAAATGAAGCACGCTGCATCGTCCGGCGCTCTAAGGCTTACAAGGTCCACGAAGGGGAACTCTACAAGAAAAGTGCTACCGAAGTGCTCCAAAGATGCATCTCCGAAGAGGAAGGGCAGCAGATCTTGGCTGAAATCCATGCCGGATTGGGCGGGCACCACGCCGCGGCTCGAGCACTAGTCAGCAAGGCCTTCCGTACAGGCTTTTATTGGCCGACGGCCCGAGCAGACGCACAGGACCTTGTCCAACACTGCGTTGGTTGCCAGCTCTTCACCAATAAGAGTCATATGCCCCCTACCGCTCTCCAAACAATTCCCATAACTTGGCCCTTCGCGGTCTGGGGGCTGGATATGGTCGGACCTCTTAAAGGGGGAAGCCATAAGAAAAAATACTTATTGGTCATGGTGGACAAGTTCACCAAATGGATAGAAGCCAAACGAGTCAAAACGACCGAATCCGGACCAGTCATAGACTTCATATCCGGAGTCGTACACCGATACGGTGTCCCTCACAGCATCATCACTGATAATGGCTCCAATTTCACAGCCGATGAAGTGAAAAATTGGTGCGGCAAAATGGGCATTAAGCTCGATTACGCTTCCGTCTACCATCCCCAAACAAACGGCCAGGTCGAACGGGCAAACGGTCTCATCATGCGCGGCATCAAACCCAGACTAGTGCGATCTTTGACAGAGTCAGATACGCACTGGGTCGAGGAGCTCGACTCCGTACTCTAGGGGCTACGGACCATGCTGAATCGCACCACCGGATACACACCATTTTTTATGGTGTACGGCGCGGAAGCAGTACTACCCTACGACATAATACACGATTCGCCACGCGTACGCATGTACGAAGAGAAGGAAGCCGAATTAGATCGGCAGGATAACTTGGATGCCCTGGAGGAGGAGCGCGACGTCGCAAAAGCCCGATCCGCATTCTATCAACAGCAGGCTCGACGATATCAAAGCAGAGAAGTACGGACCAAAACTTACAATATTGGCAAACTCGTTCTACGCCTACCAGAGAAGAAGAAGGACAAGCTCAAACCCAAGTGGGAACGTCCCTTCGTCATTGACAAAGTTCTCACTGGAGGAGCGTACCATTTACGTAATGCATCCGATAACAGATTTGAGCCGAACCTATGGAACGCGGCAAGACTTCGGAGATTCTACGCCTACCGCCGAACTCAATGTTCATCTCCTTACTCCCTCCCTTTTACTTATGGTCCATCCCTTTTCCTTTCTTGACTTTTCTTCCTCTTCACACAAAATATTTAATATAGTACGGACTTCCTGATAACTCCGGCCACACTATGTGTGTAAGCAGCACCTGGGGGCTTCCTATATGGAAGCTAAAAATAATTACTCTAATGGCTTTTCGCCCATCACATGTGCATTTCTTTTCCACATGTGCCTTTTCTTCACCATTATATGCATCGATATGACTTAAGATGTGGCCAAGCTGGGTTGCCTGGCTCTTGTGTTTATACCTTACGTTCCGTTAATTCCGCTTTTATTGGCCGACGGCCCGAGCAGACGCACAGGACCTTGTCCAACACTGCGTTGGTTGCCAGCTCTTCGCCAATAAGAGTCATATGCCCCCTACCGCTCTCCAAACAATTCCCATAACTTGGCCCTTCGCGGTCTGGGGGCTGGATATGGTCGGACCTCTTAAAGGGGGAAGCCATAAGAAAAAATACTTATTGGTCATGGTGGACAAGTTCACCAAATGGATAGAAGCCAAACGAGTCAAAACGGCCGAATCCGGACCAGGGACTTCATATCCGGAGTCGTACACCGATACAGTGTCCCTCACAGCATCATCACTGATAATGGCTCCAATTTCACAGCTGATGAAGTGAAAACTTGGTGCGGCAAAATGGGCATCAAGCTCGATTACGCTTCCGTCTACCATCCCCAAACAAACGGCCAGGTCGAATGGGCAAACGGTCTCATCATGCGCGGCATCAAACCCAGACTAGTGCGATCTTTGACAGAGTCAGATACGCACTGGGTCGAGGAGCTCGACTCCGTACTCTGGGGGTTGCGGACCACGCCGAATCGCACCACCGGATACACACCATTTTTTATGGTGTACGGCGCGGAAGCAGTACTACCCTACGACATAATACACGATTCGCCACGCGTACGCATGTATGAAGAGAAGGAAGCCGAATTAGATCGGCAGGATAACTTGGATGCCCGGGAGGAGGAGCGCGACATCGCAAAAGCCCGCTCCGCATTCTATCAACAGCAGGCTCGACGATATCAAAGCAGAGAAGTACGGGCCAAAACTTACAATATTGGCAAACTCGTTCTACGCCTACCGGAGAAGAAGAAGGACAAGCTCAAACCCAAGTGGGAAGGTCCCTTCGTCATTGACAAAGTTCTCACTGGAGGAGCGTACCATTTACGTAATGTATCCGTTAACAGATTCAAGCCGAACCCATGGAACGCGGCAAGACTCCGGAGATTCTACGCCTAACGCCGAACTCAATGTTCATCTCCTTACTCCCTCCCTTTTACTTATGGTCCATCCCTTTTCCTTTCTCGACTTTTCTTCCTCTTCACACAAAATATTTAATATAGTACGGACTTCCGGATAACTCCGGCCGCACTATGTGTGTAAGCAGCACCTGGGGGCTTCCTATATGGAAGCTAAAAATAATTACTCTAATGGCTTTTCGCCCATCACATGTGCATTTCTTTTCCACATGTGCCTTTTCTTCACCATTATATGCATCGATATGACTTAAGATGTGGCCAAGCTGGGTTGCCTGGCTCTTGTGTTTATACCTTACGTTCCGTTAATTCGGCTTTTATTGGCCGACGGCCCGAGCAGACGCACAGGACCTTGTCCAACACTGCGTTGGTTGCCAGCTCTTCGCCAATAAGAGTCATATGCCCCCTACCGCTCTCCAAACAATTCCCATAACTTGGCCCTTCGCGGTCTGGGGGCTGGATACGGTCGGACCTCTGAAAGGGGGAAGCCATAAGAAAAAATACTTATTGGTCATGGTGGACAAGTTCACAAAATGGATAGAAGCCAAACGCGTCAAAACGGCCGAATCCGGACCGGTCATAGACTTCATATCCGGAGTCGTACACCGATACGGTGTCCCTCACAGCATCATTACTGATAATGGCTCCAATTTCACAGCCGATGAAGTGAAAACTTGGTGCGGCAAAATGGGCATTAAGCTCGATTACGCTTCCGTCTACCATCCCCAAACAAACGGCCAGGTCGAACGGGCAAACGGTCTCATCATGCGCGGCATCAAACCCAGACTAGTGCGATCTTTGACAGAGTCAGATACGCACTGGGTCGAGGAGCTCGACTCCGTACTCTGGGGGCTGCGGACCACGCCGAATCGCACCACCGGATACACACCATTTTTTATGGTGTACGGCGCAGAAGCAGTACTACCCTACGACATAATACACGATTCGCCACGCGTACGCATGTACGAAGAGAAGGAAGCCGAATTAGATCGGCAGGATAACTTGGATGCCCTGGAGGAGGAGTGCGACGTCGCAAAAGCCCGCTCCGCATTCTATCAACAGCAGGCTCGACGATATCAAAGCAGAGAAGTACGGGACAAAACTTAAAATATTGGCAAACTCGTTCTACGCCTACCGGAGAAGAAGAAGGACAAGCTCAAACCCAAGTGGGAAGGTCCCTTCGTCATTGACAAAGTTCTCACCGGAGGAGCGTACCATTTACGTAATGCATCCGATAACAGACTCGAGCCAAACCCATGGGACGCGGCAAGACTCCGGAGATTCTACGCCTAACGCCGAACTCAATGTTCATCTCCTTACTCCCTCCCTTTTACTTATGGTCCATCCCTTTTCCTTTCTCGACTTTTCTTCCTCTTCACACAAAATATTTAATATAGTACGGACTTCCGGATAACTCCGGCCGCACTATGTGTGTAAGCAGCACCTGGGGGCTTCCTATATGGAAGCTAAAAATAATTACTCTAATGGCTTTTCGCCCATCACATGTGCATTTCTTTTCCACATGTGCCTTTTCTTCACCATTATATGCATCGATATGACTTAAGATGTGGCCAAGCTGGGTTGCCTGGCTCTTGTGTTTATGCCTTACGTTCCGTTAATTCGGCTAGGGCATAAGGGGAGCACCTCTGCGATTGTTACTGCCGGTTCAGTTGGATGTGTACCTCAGACTGGGTGAAGCCGAAAGCTAGTTTCCTTAAGAGAATATTCGGTCGATGAACAAAAGATGTATTTGTTTATTACAACGTAAATCCCTAGAAGTCTTGTATCCTGCGCCATCGTTCGTAGTCCGGACATGTGCATTGTCGCATGTGTACCCAGGGAAAGGAACCCCTAACGGAACTATTCTCCCTGGAAGATGTTTCTTACTATCCATGTAATATAACATAACTAGTTGGGTACTTGTCTGTTCAAGCACATATGACACCTACGCCTGGTTTCCACGCATACCCCGGTTTTGTATAACTGAGTGGGTATTCGGACACACCCCGGACTGTAGTATCCGGCCGCTGAAGCGAAAAGGTCCGCCATGACAAATGATTTTAATCTGGCTAGGGGCTACTTATGCCCATCGAATTACACAGTCACTTAGACTGACTATATTCCTCCTCTATACCATCCAACAGGCTATCTAGCTTACAATCCTGTTGAGAATACTTGGCGGCTAACGCTACCTGGTCATATACCAGACTTACGGGAATGTCTTGCCCATCGGGCCCTGCCGGTCCTACTTCGGCCTTATGGTTCGGGTCCAGCCTGGTGTAGCGCGTCTTCATCATAGCCCAGGCTTCTCTTGCACCTTGCCGGCAAGCTGACACCTTCCACAATCGGAAGCGCCGCCGTGCTCCTTGAAGCATATCCACAAGCTCCCCCATGCCATTTGGCAGGGATCTTGTTGGCCACAAGGCTTGGGCAACGTCATGCATCACCCGCCAAGCTCGCTCGTGCAACTGTGAAAGGTCTTGTAGAAAATCGCCTGCAGATGAGGGCATCTCCTCCCCGAGGCGACCCGTTAACATTCCTACAAGCAAAATTCTTTCAATATACTTCCTCGCCGAACTATAATACAGTTCGTCTGGATACTTACCATAAATTCTGCATCGAAGCCTTTTGTTCTCCTTCACGGAGTCCGCCAGCTGAGCACGGACGTCCTTCAATTCCACGTCCAGCCGGACATTGGCATCTTGAAGATTGTTCTTCTCCTGCCTAACTTGCGTAAGAATGCGCTCGCCAGCCTTTGGCTGCCTTTTCAGATGCGAGTCGTCATCCGTTACGCCCTCGGGATTCACCCTAGGATTTTTTGCAGAATTCTCTGTTAGACTTGGTATACGAATCATTTAATACCTGGTGCATCTTCGTACAATTGAGACAAACGTTACCAGATGAGGTCTTTTGGGATTCCTCTAACTTTGCAACCGTGTCCCTCAGCTGGGCCTTGCCTTCCTCTAGCTCCCGAGCCAATTGTTCATTCTTATCTACAAGGATCTATGCATACATTGATCCTTAAAACAGTTGTTCCAACCATTTCAAGTCTCAGGGGCTACTGTTATACGTACTTATCAAAATTTCTTACCCGTATATCTTTGGTATACTGGTCTGTCACTCGGGCAAGCCCGCCTTGAGCTGCTCGGATGTATGCATCACCCGAATTGAAGGCATTAAATGCCTCTTCGGAGAAGATGTTGTTCCGAAGCACGGCCCTCCGGCGCCGGTGATTCATGGCGCTCTCTACTTCGGAGTTCGTGGTCGATAGCATATCTGCATCCTCTGTCGGAGAACTATGCGGTACTGGCCCCGTATCCGCCTCCGCTCTCGAAGCTGGTTCTGGAACCCGGCTGGTGGAGGCGTGATTGGCGGGATCCCGGATATAGTCCGGCTGCTCCTCTTCGTGCCAGGACACGAAAGGCGCCGTTATACTTCAAATACAATAATCGCATGACAGGTTTTTGCTTTACCTCTGCAGCGGTGTGTCGACCCTCACCGCCTTCCTCTTGAGCCTGCCCGATCCGGACGCCCGTGGTCGACGAGTCCCTAGGGGCTCGGCCCCGCGCTCCAACCGTCGTCTCTGCAAACAGCACTACGCTTCAAGGGTAAGGCATGACACCTGAGTGGAGTCCTCTTTGGAGGATAGGGTTTTTAGTTTGGCTTACACGCGACACAGGGAGCAGTCTGGGATAGTTGGCAATAATGGCCACTGAGGCACCATCACAGCTCTCTTGATAAAATACCCCGTTGACAAGCTCGACGGTAATATCCGAATCTTCTTCGAGTCCTGGATCTAGGGTCCTTCCGGGGTCCTCTGGCTGCGGGGAGGGGCTGAAGATTCCTTCTACGGCCCTCCTCAGTTCCTGCTCGGAAACATCGATGCGGGTAATCTTAGCAGAGAGCGCTAAAGCAAGTGAAGCAGGGAAAGGAATGACGACTCACCCACTCTGGGAGATTGTACATGGATAATCCGTCCCGCGGTTTAATGCGAAGGAATTCTTCCTCTTCCCCTTTGTATAAATCAGACAATATCCTTGCCAGAGCAGTGGCGGAGTCCGGACCCTTACGGCCGCAGCGGTTGGCGTCGTCTTCCCCGTTGTAGTGCCACATGGGCTTCCCCCGATATTGAAGCGGTTGCACTCCCTGCATTATGCATATTGCCATGACCTCGACTATCGCCAGTCCGGATTTGGCCAGTAACTTTATCCTGCTCATCAGGAAATGTATTTCCCTGGTATCCTCCTCTTGGGGGCCTTGGGGGGCGCCAGCTTAGACGTGCCCTCGGCGGGGCGTTACTGAACTTGGGGAGACCTGTTCAGACTGGCTCCAGAAGGGGAACGTCATCAAGGTAAAACCACTCTGAAGGCCAGTTCTCTAGTGCCTTCTTGGGAGTGCCGGATAGGTATCTGGTCTCGGCAATGCGCCATACATAGGCCCCGCCCACTTGACATAGGGATTCTCCCTAGGTGCTGGGGACAAGGCAGAATAGCTTCTTCCATAACCCGAAGTGAGGTTCGCAGCCCAAAAATAGCTCGCAAAGGTCGTCGTACCCTGCTATGTGTAGTACGGAGGCAGGGGTAAGGTTGTGCAACTGGAGACCGTAGAACTCCAGGAGCCCGCGAAGAAACGGGTGGATGGGAAACCCGACGCCCCTTAGCAGATGCGAGATGAGACATATTCGCTCCTCCGGAGATGGATTAGGAGATCCCTCCGCTTGTTCCCCTCCATTATAAGTGGCTATTCCGGCTCGAATGGGGACCATAAACGCCGGTGGGAGAAACCCTTGGGTTTGTAACTTTATCAAACGGCTATGAGGAATTGAACACTCTTCCCAATCCCCCAACTTGGAGCGAGGGGAGCAAGCAGAAGAGTTGCGACGACCGGCCATGTTGGAATGGATTTTTCCGGAGTGCTCTGTGGGATGCTTGCTCGAGGGGGAGAGTGAGGTTTGGATCTGAGAATTCCCGTCTCTTCAAATAGACGGCCAGCCTGAAGGATCGGGGGTGGTGAATGCAAAAATGCCTCGGCTCCTCGCATTCGCTTGACACGTGGAGATGGTCATTATTGAGGCACTGAAGCCAAGGAGCGCAACGTTGATGGGGAGCCGGACACTATTCGTCGTAGTAGGTACATTGGACTATTCAGAGAAGGAACCCGCCTTGCAATGCCGAAGACAAGACTGCGCGCCGGACTCATCGTCATTGAAGCCTGGTTCAGGGGCTATTGAGGGAGTACTGGATTAGGGGGTATCCGGACTGCCGGCTGTATACATCGTCCGGACTATTGAAGCGTGAAGATACAAGACTCAAGACTTCGGCCCGTGTCCGGATGGGACTCTCCTTTGCGTGGAAGGCAAGCTTGGCGATCCGGATATTGTGTTTCCTTCCTTGTAACCGACTCCATGTAAACACTAGCCCTCTCCGGTGTCTATATAAACCGGAGAGGTTGGTCCCTAGAAGGCCGATCACAATTACAATCATACCATCATAGGCTAGCTCTTAGGGTTTAGCCTCTACGATCTCGTGGTAGATCTACTCTTGTACTACCCATATCTTCAATATTAATCAAGCAGGAAGTAGGGTTTTACCTCCATCGAGAGGGCCCGAACCTTGGTAAACATTGTGTCCCTTGCTTCCTGTTACCATCAGCCTAAGACGCACAGATCGGGACCCCCTACCAGAGATCCGCCAATTTGGACACTGACAAGGGGGTATATCGACAACGACATACCCCCCCCCCTCTTTTTTTTCTTCTTTTTTTCCTCTTCTTTGCATATGAACATACATACATTTTCTTTTTTTCTTAAATAGAACTTTTGCATATATGAACATACGTACACAATTTTTTCATCATATATATGAACAAAAAATCTGAAAAAAAACAGGATCTCACATATACATATAATATAAAAAAGCATACATCATCTATATATATGAACAAAAAAAACATACATCATATATATATATGGAAAAAGCCTATATATGAACAAAATCTGCACATAGGGGCCGTCGGAACGAACGGGGAGGGGCGGCGCGCACCATCGGGGCAGGGCACGGACGCGGGGTAGCGCGTCGACGGCGAGCGCGGGGCAGGGCAGGGGCAAGGGGCGGCGCGGGGCAGCGCGTCGACGGCGAACTCAGAGCAGTGCAGGGGCGAGGGCGTCGACGACGGGGCAGCCCGCCGGGCGTTGAGCTCGGCGTCGTCGGGGAGGCGTCGGCGAGGGCCAAAGGTGATGAGGAGCGGGCGGCGACGACGACGACGAGGAGGAGCGGCCTGGCGGCGTCGGGGAGAACGGGAGCAGTTGGGAAAATTTTCCTAAGTGTTGGCTTATATAGCCACACCTTTGGTCCCGGTTCGTGGCACGAACCGGGACGAATGCACCCCTTTGGTCCTGGTTGGTGCCACTAACACGGACCAAAGGTCTCTTTTCAGCAATCCAAAGGGCGGGAAGCAGAGGCCTTTGGTCCCGGTGGCCGGCACCAACTGGGACTAAAGGGGGGCCTTTGGTCCCGGTTGGTGGCATCAACCGGGACAAATGCTACCCTTTAGTCCCGGTTGGTGCCACCAACTGGGGCCACATGCCCTGTGCTGCCCGCTTCGTGGCCAAAGTTTAGTCCCACCTCGCTACCTGAGAGAGAACCTCACCTGCTTATAATGTGCGGTGCCCTTTACCTATTGAGCTCCTCTATAAAGCAGGCTTACGGGCCTAACCTCTCTGCACATGCCTGTGGGCCTACTGGGCCCTTTACGGGCCTGAATCCTGGCCCACCTGGCTGGTTGGGTTCCTAGTCGTATTCAGGCCGTGGTGGCCCAGTAGGTGGCATTTTTTTCCACATTTTTGTTTTTTGCATTATTTATTTTCTTTTGTCTTTTGCTTTATTTTTTAATTCTTATTACTTTTAGGTAATAAAAACTATAAACTTTCTGTTAGTGCCATTTGTTTTCCAATTTAAATAGTTTAAATTTGAATTTATTGAAATTTTTGTGAATCACTAGTTTTTGAATAACTTTACTATAAAAATAGATTTTTGAGTGATTCTTTTTCCTGCTATTTAATATTACTGTGTTTTATCATTATAATCAAAAACATATTTTTTATTTTAGTTTCTAACAAAAAAGTTCTTTATGATAATTCTTTTTGCTATTAAAGTTTCTAACAAAAAATTTCTTTATGAAAAATCTTTTTTATTTTAATGTTTTAAAAATTCTTTGTTTCCACTAGTTTATTTTGTTTCTACTAATTTATTTTATTTTCTTTTTTTATTTTTTTATTTTATGAAAATTCTTTGTTTTTTGCTTTTTTTATTTTATTTTGTTTCTACTTACTGTTCTATTTTTACTGTTCTATTTTTATTTATTTTATTAAAGTTTGTTTATTTTACTTTATTAAAGTTTTTTTGTTTCTATTTATTTATTTTATTTTCGTTTTAAATTTAATTTATGAAAATTCTTTTTTGCTTTTAATGTTTTACACACAAAAGCCCTCTCCCTTGGCAGGTTCACTGGTTCCGATTCATGGCTTGAACCGGCACTAAAGACTAACCTTTGGTCCCGATTCAAGGCGCCAACCGGGACCAATGGTTGTGGGCCAGGAGCGAGGCCCATCGGTCCCGGTTCGTCCGACCAACTGGGACCAAAGTGGTCAGACGAACCAGGACGAATGCCCCCACGAGGCCCGGCAGGCCCCATGGCCTCACGAACCAGGACCAATGGGCCCATGGGTCCCGGTTCGCGACCGAACCGGGACTAATGGGTTGACATGGCCCGAACGTATGCCCTGTTTTCTACTAGTGTATTACATGCAAAACAAATAGAATAAAATACTCAAGCTAAGTCAAGCAAATTCACGACTTGTTCATGATAAGGGGTTGCCTTGCATTCGGGTGGACGAATCTTCTAGACGCAATGCGGCGATCCTCCGGAAGAAGTGCATTGGCAAATAGGGTTTCAGAAAAGTCCGAAACGCGTTAAACAGAAAATTGGTATTTTCATTTCTGAGACACGATTTGAAAAAAGCACTAACGGAACGGTCAGAAAAAAGAAAAACAATGACCATTTGAGTCATCTGAATCAGAGCTATGGGTAAGGAGTAATAAGACTTTTAGTGCCAGGGACTATTTTGTATAAAGAATAATGTTGTCGCGGTTCCTAGCTGCTTATCCGCTCGCGCCTTTCTCCAGAATACACTTTCTCCTTGTGAAAGCGTAAAGCACAGAATACACCTCCACTTAAATCTGCTTACGGGTAAGGGGGTAATGATTCGCTCGTTGAAAGGTCAGTGGTAGAGAAATGGCTAGTCCCAAGTTTAGTTGGTGATGCGCCATTTCGAATCAACGCTATCACTAAGGACAACGTTTTGTTTTGTTGGAGAACAGACTGCAACCACATGCAAATGGAATGCATGCTTCTGCAGATTCTAGGCGGAATGGAGGCAGGACCGAGAGGACGCCTGGTCCTGGAAAGGAAAATGCATGCCTCCCCATCACATACTATTACGCAAGAGAGAGAGAGAGAGAGAGAGAGAGAGAGAGAGAGAGAGAGAGAGAGAGAGAGAGAGAGAGACTGTATTTTAATCTTAGTGGTATTTTGCAAGTACAAGGCATTTTTTGGTCATGTGCACCGGACAGGAAGATATGTTTTATAATAAAAACAAGATAATTCGTTCATGCATCCATAAGATTTTTTAGTTAAATTCACATTCTCAATTTCTTCCCAACCAAGCTCATTCCAAGTTGCTGCGTTCCCTTTCAGCCATGTTCCTGTTTGCATGCATTCAAAGCCTTCTCAGACTCTCTCCAAACGCTGTTTGACGCACCATTGTCGATGGATGGAACCGATGATAGGAATGGCTCGCCATGGTACATCCACAACTGGCTCTACTTTGAGACACTGCCCATATTGGAAAACTTTTGCCTTTTTTGTTTCACTCCAATATCTCATTCTCCATGGAGTAATGTTTTGCACTTGGATAATAATCCATCGAGGAATTGTTTGAAGACAAGTATTAATTACTGGAATATCTATCTACTATCTCAGGACTATATGCTTTTCATCTAAAGTCAAATTATAGCTCACAGACTTGTAAGTTGTTACTACTACTTTGTTGCCGGAGGAGGCAACAAATACACTATATATATGCGTACCAACCAAATGCCTAACTAGATCATATGATAGTTATGCATGTAGGCGTGAGTATATCACCGCAAGCTGCATGCAATTCTTTTCACCGCAGGCTGTATATTATTTTCTATTTCTCTTCACATGAAGAATGCATGCATATGCACAACATGTGTGGCTATTGGAAACCCGCTGCTGCTAAGAGATATTTTGGATATCTCGTCATTAAGCATACACACACCGGATATTCAATTCGGAGCCCAGGCTCAGATGCTCCTGAAATCGTCACCATTCGCTGCCATGTGGATCTGTGCTGGTTAATGTATTTCTGCCTGTATAGCAAAGGTATTGTAGGCAAATAAAGCCAGCTTGTGGGCACATTAAATGAGACGCCAGCTGGGTAGAGGCGCCGGAACAGCTTTTGGGGTCACGACCCAGTCCTTTAGCTATGCCGGCTGAGCCATCTCCCGCCGGTCGTCTCCGACACCCAAAACCTACACAAACTTATCCCCATCGCAGTGGTACTTCAAAATTCAGTGACCGATGTCTGTCCCTTATACACAAGTCGCTTACATAAAGTTGAGACCACATCAGCACCACTAGTCATAACATTGGGAATTCAGATAGCTCATCACAGTTTTTGACCACTTTGCTGCACAGGAATAGCCCAATAAACACAAATCGGATTATCTAAAGCAAGACACCAAATCACCACTGGTTACAACACTGGAAATTCAGACAGCTCAACAAAGTTTGCGCCAAACATGTGCGGTAATTGCTGCAAAGGAATGGCCTAATTTCTGTCACCCACAGCAATGAAACTCTCAAATTCAGTCAGGGATTTTTGTCCCTTAAACACAAGCACGCAAGTTGGTTACCTAAAGCAAGAGACCGAATTACCAACACTAACTATAACATTCCGAATTCAGATAGACGGTAATCTGTCCATAGAACCACACATGCATAGTTTTACTTAGTCTGCTTAAGTCTCGAATTACAAATTCAATACATGCCCATGGGGCTGTCACATCGGACCCACATGCCTGCAATTTTTCTAACAGAAAACTAACGATGACTAGGCGCTGAGCTTATCTGGGTCCTACATCCATGAAGAGCACTGGGAACATGAACTGAAATTGAATTCAACAAACAAAGTTAGAAATCTATCACAATGATGCATACCATTCAGTACGTCTTCAGTTACCGCATCCAACACCTTTACATTCTCCAGCCAATCAATTATGTAGTCCATCAAATCAGAGTTCATCATCATGCTGATGTAATTCCAGTCCACTTCATTGAGTCCCCTGAGCACTTCCTGCATCGCATCGAAACATCCGAAAGTCAGTATCTCCAGCAACAACAAAATGATGCAGCATAAGACCAACAATGAAGGTGATCCTAATGTGGAATATGATGCCACGGAAGCTTCACATCCGCAAGGTACCGCACTGCATGAAACAACCATTACTAAACACAAATTATTAAATTTACTCCACTAAATAATCTGTTCTTTTGATGCACCTTTTACTTGACAATTTTACATCAGGCATTTTTTGTGCTATAGAAATTAATCGTCTTTTACACTGTTAATTAAAACACTGATCATTGATTTACTGCAGTAAAGATTCATATCGTTCTTCACAGTTTTCTCCCTCTATTGTATCAAGGAAAATGTTGCTAATGCTGATGAAACCAATGTATCACAAGCAAACCTCCGAGAGCCCCTGAGTTCAAATGCTAAACTTCCTTCAGAGGAAATACAAGAATCTAGCCCCGATACTTATCTCACCAAGTCAGAGAAACTACTTCCTATGAAAGTTGAAACAGTAATGCCCTAGATTTATTCAGTATACAGAATTTTGCAACTAAAAACTCTTACGAGATAATGCTGGACAACACTAAGGTCAATGCATGTAGAAACTTTGCTAGACTATTAACGAGTGATCCCTGCTCATTGAACCTGTAACAATTCATGCATAAACCATATAAAATGCATTTGTTCATTCATTTTTAATGTTAGGACAAAAGTCTGTACTTACACAACTAACTGTTATGAGACATTGTTCTCAAATCATATGTACAGATTCAGGTCAGCCTCTACATGAAGCTTCATTTGATTTATCGAGGAAAGCCCACTATGATCAAAGGTGATCAGGCCAGCACAATATCAGATGTCCGTCCCTCAGCTAGTGAAGAAGTTGTTCAATCTGAAAATAGTGCAGTTCAAGGACCACTCTCTGCAGAGATAGTATCATCATTTCCTCAGAAGAACCTCGAAAAAACATCACCTGAAGAAAAATGGAACCAGCAGCAGCAAACAGACCAATGCAGCACTAGATCATATAAAGATAACAACATCAAAGCCAGTGGAACTAGAAACCCGAACACCTCAATAACACCTAGAGATATACAACCACCACCAGTCAAGGAAAGAATGCAGGCCGTTGAAGGATCTAAAAACCAACAACAGGCTGGCCAAGCTGTCTCTCAATCAACACAAGATAGCAAAACACAAACTGAAGAAACTGAGGCAGGAGGCACTGCACTGCATCTGACAAACCTGAAGGATAAATTATTTACAAACAACTCTCAGTGTGAAGTTAACTAAACCATATCCTCACGTTGCAATCGTCCAGACTAAAACAAGATCATATCAACCAGGCCATCGCCGAGCAAATCAACATCTAGCCACTTGGAACAAATACAGTTAACCAGGAAAAGAATTCGATGCATACCTCTTTGTCCATCCGGGCACCTCTGGGTTGACGCTGTCAGTTGACTGCACAGACCCAGTGGGAGATGCCTCCCGTCGTTGGCGCATGCCGCCCTCTGCCTTCTCCGGGCCAACGCCACCAAACTTGCTGCCCGCATCCAGAGCCGGCATTTCAATCCGCCGGCACGCCAGTGTTACTGTTGGCTTGACCTGGGGTTAACTCTGCCAGAGGGAGCGGACCTGGATGTTCAAGGCTGTCGGTGAACTCCTCCCAGAGTGGGAACCTACAACACATGGTCTCGGCGTCAGCTTTCTTCTCCGGTGTGCCCACTGAATAACAAATCTCAGAAACTGCAGATCTCTAGAGAGGATAGGTGCACTAACCAGTCGACGGCATCCAACAAGAACTCAAGCCCCACATCTTCCATCCTGGACCCGGAGTCGCCGGGGCAACGCGCAGCCGCCACAGGCCCTAACGTAGGGGGAGGTCGTAATCTGATCCGTGGCTCAGCACAAAAGGCAACGACGTCCACGCGCGGCCGGGCGTACGCCCATACGATTCTGGAGTGCTGCGGGGCTGCACCGCTCTACGCCAGCAAAAGTAGCGCTGCTGCATCTCGCAGTCGGCGACGACGTCACAGTGAGCTATCGAAACTCTGATGCATTGCCAAGATTTATGCCCCTATATTTCTCCTCCCGTCCTCTCCCAATCCAGAATTCTACTTTCCCTATGGAACTTAGGCATATTAACTTCCAGATGCGGCGGCTACCATGGTGCTAGGTTTTGGACTTTTGGCCTTTCTCAGATTCGGCGGCAGGTTGTTGCATCCGTTTGCTAGTACATGAAGTTTTACTCGTTTCAATTTCGCTGCACAAATTTTAGTACGGGCCTTCACCAGATTTGATGTTGGGGACAAATCAAGAGCTTCTCTCCAGATCTAGCCTACAGATGCTTCCAGTCGTCCTACTAAGCTCCTATTTTCAATAAATAGTTACATTCAGCGGCTTTTGTCTAATGAATCCTCCATTTAGAGTGCCCATATGTTGCATGTTCTAATTAATAGCCATGTTTCTTCTCTATTATGAATAAACTCCATCTTTTTTCCTTGGAGCTCCACTATTTTGAATGAATTGGGCTGTCCCCTGCTACTGAAAAGTACCATGTCCGGCCGTTTAAACTTATAATCGAATCGGGATGCTGCTACTGTATTAGGTTGACCATCCCATCATTGTGAATCTGCTCTGTTGCAGAAGAAGAATGCATAGTAGGAAACCAGGAAGGGTGGCACCCCAATAACAAGCACAAATCATTTAAGCCCAAGTAACCATGATCTCAATGCACAATATCATTGCCTTGCTCATAGGGAGTATAATGTTTTGTTAGTTCAGTTAGTCGAAACACTGCCATTGGGGCTGATCATACCTTGAATTGATCAAAATTTGAAGCTTTCAGTTACCTGATAGTATTACTAAAGCACACAAATGTGACTTTTCTTAAACTTGAATCGTCCTCATAAAATTATGGATTTTCACTTTGACTAGAAGTTGTTGAGGGTCTCTATGTGGAAGGATTCAGAACTTTCTCTAGGTGCAGTCCAGAACACTAGTGAGACATGGTAGCAACTCCCAAAAATTTCAGGATGCAGGATCACGTTTTCTATTTCCAATTCATGGTACATTTGTAGCTCTTTGTCAACTCTAAGAAAGCACTGCATACACCTGTAGTACGCTGAACTTTTTCAGGTTTGATTCTCATATTTTTACGCTGTGCTTCAGGCGAGTGATGAATGGTTAAGTACCAATTTATTGCTACTTTTGATCTGTTGATACATGTTAGACAGAATGATATAATTGGGCATGGTCCTATTCTCTTTATTCAGAGTGACATCCAATGAACTTGGAAGGTTACACTGGCATCTGTGTGACTAACAGCTACTCCTTGGATGATTACGTGTTTCAGAATGAAGATGCATGATTATGTGTTCAGGAGCTGCTAGTGGTACCATAGAAGCAATGAATGAATCTCTTCTCGCTATTTTCATTTCAAGGGCAATAATCTGCTGGAGGTGTTTTCCATTCAGACTAGTGAAGTTTTGCACCCTGCAAGTGTGCAGATGTATTCTGGAAGAAGAAAAGCATACCCAGTAAGATGCAATCCTTGCCATTTTACTGAGCAAGTTCATTATTATTTTTATGTCCTCCTTGACAAAGTATTTGATCAATTGTCTAAAAAATTCCTAGATTGTGAGAGTAAAATACGTTTGAATACTGTTCTTGATTCAGTAAAAAAATTACCTAGTTTAACGCCAGCTTTTGTGTTAAAGAACATACACTAACAATAAGGATTGAGCTTCTCATAATGGTAATGATGAGTGTGCGAGGGATATTAAGGTCATATAGGTCTAATTAAAATTATCACAGAAAGGAGGAGGAAGCTGAGCTCCGCTCTTTTTCTGTCTGGGAGACGAGTCCTTTTCTCCTTAAAACCTACACTTCTTATTGGTTTTATAGGAAAGAAATTCTCTGGCTCTATTGAGTGAAGGTTGTTCAGTAGTGTACTACTAGTACCATGCCACACCATTGGTTTGGACTGACCAAAGGCAAGTTAAAGGTCAGTTTGATAAATGCCACTACTGTACGTACTCGCACATCTTATATGTCATTTAGATTTGCACATACGTCGTAAACGTGTGACTTCTGTAGGCAAACTCTTCCATCTGATGTTGTTGTTCAATAGGTCGTAAAGAACAAAGTAGTCAGGCTTCGACCAGGTGTCCAACATCTCCAGAACCTTGATTGGTGTCATTCAAAAAGAACCTTCATTGGTTATCATACATACCTAAACTCTATTCTGGAAAGTAGTACATGTAATCATTAGTTCTACGAGAGTATGGAGATTGAATTTGCTATATTGCAGTCTGGAGCATAATTCTGTAAGATAATTCCATGTGCATATAGGCTTTATGGGATTAATCACTCTATCACAAGTTCTTCTAGTATTTGGATGAATCCTGTAAGATAATTCTGATTTAAGTAAATATCATTAATCCACTTTATATTCAGTTTGATCAAATGTCTTACATTTTCTTTAAATCTACTTGCCTTAATCTACTATCTTTTTACAGTAACATTCCTATATCAGGAAATTTTGTAGCTCCTTTATTTCAACAGCAATGATACACTAAGCTCCTTTCTTACCACATGTTCCGTTTTCTTAACCACATTTTAGATATAGCACCCCCTATTCACCAAGTACTAGCACCCTGTGTTTTTAGATCAAGCGATTTTTCTGCAAAAAAAATGAATTGTTGTTCTGAAACCAAAATAATTTTGAAAGAAACTGAATTGTACTACTACTATCTGCTCATTTTTTACCATCTACACTACTACAGCAGGTGGTACATGCCAAAGAACATGTTGTTTATAAGAAATTTCAGCGTGGGGCATCATCCTGCTATTCATTTGAATCACGTGCTGTTATTTTCGTTCATAGCATTCATGATCTGAGTTTCTGTAAAGTATCTGAAAGACTGAAAGAGAACATATTTTTGAATAAATGACCTGTGCTGCCAGAATCATTGCACGCTTGCTTCCTACTAATAAGTTTTTACACTGTAGGTAGCTCATCTACAAGTACCCATATAAAAGTAGGCTGATATTAATACATTTGAAGATCTTGAAAAAGCACAAAGATCTTTGACAGCAGAGAGTTATGCTGAGAGGAGTTTCAATCCAGGAGAGCTGCAGGTGGGTCGTCTTCTTTCTGAATCATGGATTTTGTTGCTTTCTCCCTGCTCGGAGTGCATTAGAGTTCTCTCTGGAGTGTTGTTGTAATCAACTTTGAGGTCATGAGTAGAGTTCCAGTTCTGTTTTCTCAAGAGCTAACCCTGTAAATACTACTCCCTCCATCCCATAATGTAAAACGTTTTTTAACACTACACTAATGTTAGAAAACGTCTTACATTATGGGATGGAGGGAGTAGCTCCGTGTTTCTTAGAGATAATCTATAAATTATCGCCTCTATTTCAATGAAGTTCGGCGTTACGCCCTTCGAGATAAAACTACTCCATATAATATATGTTAAAGAAGTCAATGTGAGGTTATCGTTGGAAATTTTCAGTCACTAGTCGAGGAAGAAACTTCTGAATAATTAAAGATGCAATTCCATAAATGGTACCTCCAAATAAATTCAAAATGAGATTTTACTACATCAAATCTATGGCGCCTAATGAACAGGTCTAATAAAAATATAGGTGAAAAGGAGAGAGTATGCATCACTATCTCGTTGTTTTTCTCGAAGCAGAAAATATCTTTTTACAGAAAACGATAAGATGTACGAGTAGATAGAAAGGGTCTTGCGATTCATGCAGCTCGTGCAGATAGAGGTAGTACAGTCCGCGAGGTAAATTTACGTCACAGACCTACTGTTTCTTTCGGCCGTAACTTTACATGTGTGAGGAAAAAATACCTCACAAGCCTTGTTTCTTACGGCAGCTTCTAGTACGTTTCCTTCCTGTTGTAATCTTACATCAGGTGTTTCTATTTCTTACGTTTTGAAGTTCTGGCCGTGGGGTGGCTGGGGTGAGGAATAAGAATTCCTCACCCAAGGTGACGAATAGCACGACCCTATATATATATATATATATACCTATTATTAAAGCAGGGTGCGTTTTGTAAAAAAATTCATCCGTTCATCGTCGAAATGATTTTATTTCTAACCGAGGTGGTACAAAATTCTTATGCGTTCGATTGCAAAAAGAAAAAGGCTTTTACAAAATTTTGTACATGGGCCGCGCGCTGTGGCCCACGAAGCCAGCCAATTTATTTTTCTGCCCATGCAGTTGAGAAAATTCTATTTCCCGCACAGGGCGACAAATAGTCAAAGCTTTCCACGGGACAACCAATAATGGGCTGGCCCATTTTTCTTGGTTTCTGTATATCATTTCTATTTTTATTCTCCTTCCCCTATCTTTTTTTCACTTTCAAATTTATTTTCTTATTGAAGTTTTTCATAAAAAAATTCTAAATAAATTCAGGATTTTGAAAACATAAAGTATAGAAAATGTTCAGAATTCCAAAATTTTGTTGCTACATTGAAAAATATTTGGAACTTGAGAAAAGATTTATCAATTTTTCGAAAAACTTTATTGCGTTCCAAATTGTTAAAGATTTCTAAAAATAAAATGGCAATTTAAAAAATTCTCCATATTCGAAAAATATCCTTTTTAGTGAATTTTCATAGTTTAAAATAATGTTAGAAGATACACATTTTTGAAAAATGTTATTAATTTTTAATACATGTTCCCTTTCCAAGAAAATGTTTAGAAATTCAAATAAAGTTCTTCTTTTTATTAAAAAAAGAAGTTCTTGTGAATTTTGAAAGAAGTTCTTGTTGCAAATGTTGTCCACGTTCTCTGAAAGTGTATATAATTTTAAAAAAAACTGTTATGGATTTAAAAAATGGTTCATGTTTTCTACAATGTTTAGAAACTTCGTACCTTAAATCTCCTCGATTGAAAGGAAAAGTATAATGAATAATTCATGGGCCTTCTCTTAAATGGTCTCTATCAATGAATGAAAAAATAGCGGATTGAGAACTTAAGTGTTCCTTTTTTCACGTGCACACATGGTTTTGCTTGCACATATAATTCTCACTAACTTTAAATGCATACTATTTTTTCTCCCGTTGCAACGCATGGGCATATGTGCTATAGACTACTAATACGTATAGTACCTTAGACTATGTCTAACTTGATACATACGTTTGGAATACCTAACAATCTCCCTCTAATCCAAAATTGACTACTTATCAATTCGACCACGACAATTCTAATTGGCTCTCCCCAATTTTGACTTGTGGAATTTATAGACCACTTCAAATAGCCTTGAACTACCCAGCCTGCTAGAAACCTTGTGATATACACCATCCACCCTAGCGAGATACATGTCGGCTCCTTGTGGATCACATCACCTAGTGGACTACACCACCCACTCCAACCTCATGCAGAGACATGCCCTCATTGAAGAGACTTATCTTCATTTGTTTACCGCCCCCGCATACTTCAACTTGATCCTCTCGTTGAGGCATGTAGACGACCTGGACTAGATTAACAAACCAATATGTAGACTCCAGTAACATATTTAAAAAAACACTAAACACGACTCTTAACCCTGTCGCCGTTCCCATCCTTAGAGTAACTTCGAGTCATCATCAACACCTCCCACAATGGCCTGGTATGCCTCTTCCTTCTTCTTCCGATTATGGAAGTCCGATTGATGTGTCTGAATTCTTGACAACCCCGGCGCTGAACCTTAGATTTAGAAGGACCTCGTCCACGCTCCCTTGCTATCCACTATGACCTTGTCAACAAAAGTTGTTCATCCTCTTGATCATCATCATGCACATAACTGTGCAATCCTTCTTCATGAACCTTCAATCTCCCTATGACTTCCTCCATGGTCATCGTCTTGAAATCACCAAACTGCTCTACAGCAGATGCAATCTGAAGAAACTTTGATGGAACCGCTCGAAGAATTTTCTTGACAGCATTAGTCTAATCAAATTTTCTCCAAGTCCTCTTATCCCATTGGCGATTGTCGTGGTATTCTCACGGGGGGTGCTAGACGACATATGCCACAAGGGCTTAGTGTGAGGGTAAGACTGCTGCTGATAGGCCCGGGAGCGGGTATGCGAGTAGCACGCGGTGGTTTACCCAGTTTCGGAGCTCTCCGGAGAGATAATACTCCTACTGCTGCATGTCTGAGTGTATCTATCTGGGGTGTACATCGAGCAGTACAAAGTGCTCCTAGAGCTGTATCTGAGATCAGTGCCGTAAGAGCCTGACCTCGTATATGCATATGAGCATAGGTGTGTGTGTGGCCGCATGTTCCTGAGCATGCATGCGTGAGTGTGTGGGAGAATGAGTCCATCCTGGATGGATGGATGCTCATATATATATAGGGGGAGTTAGCTTAGGATGTAAGCCATGTAGGCATGGTAGCTAGCTAGCTAGTGGCATGGTGGGGTGTCATCCTTGTCCCCTGGGTCACTTCATAAATAGTGCCAGGGGACAAGTGACACTGTACATGATGGCTGGGGTGTCACGTGAACAGTGCCGGGTACGGTCGTCACGTCGGGGTCGCGTCGGGCTGTAGTCGGCAGTCAGCTGGTTGGCGTAGTCGGCAGCCGGCTGGTTGGCGCAGTCGGCAGCCAGCAGTCGGCCTGGTGGTGCAGTCGGCAGCCAGCAGTCGGCCTGGTGGTGCAGTCGGCAGCCAGCAGTCGGCCTGGTGGTGCAGTCGGCAGCCAGCAGTCGGCCTGGTGGTGCAGTCGGCAGCCAGCAGCCAGCAGCCGGCCGGGTAGTTGGACTAAGGGGTTTTGCTAGCCCCGATGTCTTGAAATATCGTCTTGCCGTCTTCGGGGTATCCGTGTCCAATTACTCCGACAGCGATGATTGTCATCTTGAGAGCGAAGTCATCGATTGATTCGTTGTCTTTCAACTTGAGCTTATCAAACTCAGATTTAAGCATTTGCAATCTCGCCTGCTTGATGCGATCATCTCCAAGACGATTTGTCTTTATCGCCTCCCAAGCTTCATGTGACGTCTCCTTCTCAGCGATGAAGGTAAACACATCATCCGGGATGCTTTGATAGATAGCCGTCAACGCATTTTGATCAATTGTGTCGTCCACCTTGCCAGCAGCGGCCGGCTTCACAACATCCCAAATTCCTTGTGTACGCATCAATGACTTCATCTTGATTGCACAAATCGAGTACTTGCTCTTTGTGAGCATCGGATACGTGACAAACACGCTTTCTCCTTTTTCCGTCATGATCTTGATCGTCGCTCCATCCCATGCTTCTGATATTGCTCAAATTTGCTGCATATCCAATATCCTGGAAGAAGAGAAGAGAGACCGAGAGAAATGCCATCCTTGGTCTGAAGCAGCATTTCTGGCGCTTCTCTTTTCTCTGAATGTCGTGTGTGTTTTTTGCTGAAGCTATTAATTGTTGAACCAAGCTCATGCAACACACATTGCAGTAAGTATTAATGCAGACAACTAAATTAATTAATTTCTTGTGTGATGAAGAAGGTTTTAGTTGCTTCTTTTGTTTGTGCGAGGCAAAGACTTTCAACAGTGTACTCTTCTCCGCTGACTTTGTCTGTAGGTGGGTTCTACATGGTTTAAGATTAGTTGCGATGAGGGTGGTTTAGCACGCATGGTAAACTCCTGCTCCTGTATGCACTGAAATTCAGTCTTTTTTAATCTGCACCTTGGATCTTTGAGTGGTCCTTTCTTCGCTGAGAATGGTCGAGGCTTGCCTGTTCCCAAGTTAATGCAGTAAGCATGAATAAACCGGCCGGGTGAGTTTCTTTATGAAGAGGTGGATATCCCCCGGCCTCTGCATCAGGATGCATCCAGCCATATATTATTATAAAGCAAAATCCAGCAGCCGAACAACATCGACCAGGAAATAAAGCGGGAAAAAAACCTGAGGTCGCATGTCTCGCGACAGTAATTTCACCAGATAGCCACTAACCCTATGTTATAAGACATATCAAAAACGAGAAATACACAACTCCTAGGCCGGGGCAGCGTGGTACGCTTCACTTGGGATGTGGTTGCAGGTGAGAGACCGCAAGAGAGGAGAGTTGAGGTGGCTGTTGGAACCGGGAGTTCTCCAAACTTTAGTTCACACTTTCAATGGCTAGAGGAGGAAGAAGACATGATGTTTTGTGCTCGCGTACTGTTGCAGCTTTTTCTCATTCATCATCATCTTATTTGTCCAAAGATTGCTCAAGGGAAAAACGCTCTACATAGCTGAGTGTATCGGACGTGTCATCCCACGTCGGTCGTTATGCACGAGGTGTGTACGTGCAGAGTCCACTGCTGCATGCCGTCCCACGAGCTAACAATGACCGCACCCATCTAGCTAACTACTAACACATTGCGAGATCGGCCTCAATGTGTAGAAGCAGACGCGAGAGCGCCATTTGTTTTGCTAACTGAAATCATCGCAAACTAAGCTAATGGGCAAACGGATTACAGGCTCAACAATGGCTGGGCTGTGTTGGCTAGGTGGCATTCTCTATGTAATGTCCATAGCTAGATCGACCTGTTCACGCTGCTCGTATACAAAAATACCTATCTTCTTTGTTTCACGCCACCATCTCAATTTCTCAGATCGTTCACATGAAGCTACTTACTGGAATGTATAGCTACTAGTACAGGAGAACATGCTTCCACGTGAAGCTATATATCTAGCTAATTTAATATTATTTGTTAGATCATTCGATACCCATGTATGTAGTCACTAGCAAAAGGGACCGTGCGTAGCAATGGGAAAATAAGTGTTATCCTCGAAATCGAGTCTCCTTTTCTTACGATAGACTCACTCATGTAGTAATTTTAAATACAAAAAAAACTTTTCTTTTAGGATTTGTTTTGTGTTTTCAGGAATTAGAAATATATGAAACATATGAATATATCTGTAAATATCTCCAAAAATATTAATATATCACATCCGAGATAAAATATGACCAGTGTTGACAAAAATGTTAGGAAATAAAAAAAACAAATTCTAGTCACGCATACTTGCATAGTTTCAATAGATGGATGAATCTACACATAACTATGTTTATCAATTATTCCATACAAATTAATAGGTTGTAAACATTTTTGCATATACCAAACTCAAAATATATTTGAACATTGTAAATGGTATAGTTGAATCTGAACCAATATCATACACAAATAATTATATCAGCATAATGTATGTATTCACTGAGCAAATAATGAAAAATATATAAGAGTAATAGTTTAGTACAGATATGTATGTTGATGCATGCAAACTTGTGGGGAAACATACTTGTCATATCGCTTGCCTAACAAAACGAGTTTTTTACTATTCGCCAAAAAAACATGAGTTTATATTTGGGTCTGTAGTAACATTCAGAATGCATGGAATGTGAATAGCTACTACAATTAGGCTACAAATATGAAGTAATTTGTAGGACAAGCATTCCAGTAATTATAAATATCTACGGTGATTATTTCATTGTGTTTGATCTGTAAAGAGCAGTGCTATGCTTACATTGAGAAAGACCAAGAGACACAAAGTATGTCATATCATGGTTGGTTGCACAGCGGCTGCGGCCGAGCCCAGCCGGGTAGCTACCATCCAGCAATGCGGCGCGGCGATCGTCAGCATGCTGGGAGTCAGACGCCCAGTGTAAGAGACCGCAGCGCAAAACATGCGTGCCGCCCAGGCGGCCGTAGAAGACCTTGAGCACCTGGAAGGCGACGAGCGGCGCAGCCAGTTGGAGCGCCTCCAGGAGCTCCTCAACGTTGCCAACGCACAGCAAGATGCGTGCAACCGCGTGGTGGGAGCTGGCCGGAGGCCGAAAACCACCCACCCCGCCGCGAGAATGGAGCGACCTCCCAGTCCCCTAGTGGTGGCGGCCACAATCAGCGGGACTCGGAGCGGGCGGCTAGCCGCCGCCGGCGCTCTCATGGCACGATTGTAGCCAGCCGGTAAGACCCCCAGAGCCCGGAGGCCCGACGCCAGCCGGAGGAACGCCCACCACCTCGCAGGGAGATGGTGGCATTTCCGCCACCGTCTGACCACCCGACGCTCGGCGGCGGCTAGGCCCCCGCGAAGCAGTCAGCGAAAATGACGCCCATCGCTGGATCGAGCAGCTGTTTCGGTCTCTAGCGGTGGAGGAGGAGGACACGATCGGTCCGGCCTGCTTCGGCCCCCGCATCCGCGATGAGCTCTTTCCCAAAGGGTTCATGCTCCCTCGAGACACTCCCAAGTACACCGGCTTGATAACGCACAAGTGTAGGGGATCGCAACAGCTTTCGAGGGTAGAGTATTCAACCCGAATTTATTGATTCGACACAAGGGGAGCCAAAGAATATTCTTGAGTATTAGCAGTTGAGTTGTCAATTCAATCACACCTGGATAACTTAGTATCTGCAGCAAGGTATTTAGTAGCAAAGTAGTATGATAATAATGGTAACAGTGGTAAAGGTAAAGATAGCAAAAGTAATATTTTTGGGGTTTTGTAGTGATTGTAACAATAGCAACGGAAAAAGTAAATAAGCGAAGCACAATATATGAAAAGCTCGTAGGCATTGGATCAGTGATGGATAATTATGTCGGATGCGATTCCTCATGTAATAGCTATAACATAGGGTGACACAGAACTAGCTCCAATTCATCAATGTAATGTAGGCATGTATTCGGAATATAGTCATACGTGCTTATGGAAAAGAACTTGCATGACATCTTTTGTCCTAACCTCCCGTGGCAGCGGGGTCCTAGTGGAAACTAAGGGATATTAAGGCCTCCTTTTAATAGAGAACCGTACCAAAGCATTAACACATAGTGAATACATGAACTCCTCAAACTACGGTCATCACCGAGAAGTATCCCGATTATTGTGACTATAGACTTGCAAGATAGGATCGAGAACACACATATACTCATGAAAACATAATAGGTTCAGATCTAAAATCATGGCACTCAGGCCCTAGTGACAAGCATTAAGCATAGCAAATTCATAGCAACATCAATCTCAGAACACAGTGGATACTAGGGATCAAACCCTAACAAAACTAACTTGGTTACATAATAAATCTCATCCAACCCATCACCGTCCAGCAAGCCTATGATGGAATTACTCATGCACGGCGGTGAGCATCATGAAATTGGTGATGGAGGATGGTTGATGATGACGATGGCGACGAATCCCCCTCTCCGGAGCCCCGAACGGACTCCAGATCAGCCCTCCCGAGAGAGATTAGGGCTTGGCGGTGGCTCTGTATCGTAAAACGCGATGAAACTTCCTCTCTGATTTTTTTCTCCGCGAGACGGAATATATGGAGTTGGAGTTGAGGTCGGCGGAGCTGCAAGGGGCCCACGAGACAGGGGGGGCGCGCCTAGAGGGGGTGGGCGCGCCCCCACCCTCGTGGACAGGGTGTGGGCCCCCTGGTCTTCATCTTTTGCCAATATTTTTCATATTTTGTGAAACTTGTCTCCGAGGATTTTCAGGTCATTCCGAGAACTTTTGTTTTCTACACATGAAACAACATCATGGTAATTCTGCTGAAAACAACGTCAGTCCGGGTTAGTTTCATTCAAATCATGCAAGTTAGAGTCCAAAACAAGGGCAAAAGTGTTTGGAAAAGTAGATACGTTGGGGACCTATCAACTCCCCCAAGCTTAAACCTTTGCTTGTCCTCAAGCAATTCAGTTGATAAATTGAAAGTGATAAAGAAAAACTTTTACAAACTCTGTTTGCTCTTGTTGTTGTAAACATGTAAAGCCAGCATTCAAGTTTCAACATATATTATGAACTAACCATACTCACAATAGCACCTTGGTCTCACAATTACTCATATCAATGGCATAATCAGCTAGCGAGCGATAATAATAAAACTCGGATGACAACACTTTCTCAAAACAATCATAACATGATATAACAAAATGGTATCTCGCTAGCCCTTCCTGAGACCGCAAAACATAAATGCAGATCACCTTTAAAGATCAAGGACTGACTAAACATTGTAATTCATGGTAAAAGATATCCAGTCAAGTCATACCCAATATGAACCAATAATAATGAATGCAAATGACAGTGTGCTCTCCAGCGGGTGCTTTTTAATAAGAAGGTGATGACTCAACATAAAAGTAAATAGATAGGCCCTTCGCAGAGGGAAGTAGAGATTTGTAGAGGTGCCAGAGCTCGATTTTGGAATAGAGATTGAATAACATTTTGAGCGGCATACTTTCACTGTCAACGCAAAAACTATGAGATGGTTGTATCTTCCATACTACATGCATTATAGGCAGTTCCCACGCAGAATGATAAAAGTTTATACTCCCCCACCACCAACAAGCATCAATCCATGGCTTGCTTGAAACAACGAGTGCCTCCAACTAACAATAGCCCTGGGGGAGTTTTGTTTAATTATATTGATTTGCTTTGATCTTTTTGGATCATGGGACTGGGCATCCCGGTTACTGGCCCTTTCTCGTGAATGAGGAGCGGAGTCCACTCCTCTTGACAATAACCCACCTAGCATGGAAGATATAGGCAGCCCTAGTGGAAACATGAGCTGCTCGAGCATACAAAAAAGAATTTCAATTGAAGGTTTGGAGTTTGGCACATACAAATTTACTTGGAACGACAGATAAATACCACATATAGGAAGGTATGGTGGACTCATTGGAATAACTTTGGGGTTTAAGGAGTTTGGATGCACAAGCAGTATTCCCGCTTAGTACAGGTGAAGGCTAGCAAAAGACTGTGAAGTGACCAATTGAGAGAGCGACACCAGTCATAAACATGCATTAAAACTAATTCACACTGAATACAAGCATGAGTAGGATATAATCCACCATGAACATAAATATCATGAAGACTATGTTGATTTTGTTTCAACTACGTGCGTGAACATGTGCCAAGTCGATTCACTCAATTCATTCAAAGGAGGATACCATCCTGATGTCTACTACACAACCTTCTTCTTGTAGACGTTGTTGGGCCTGCAAGTGCACAGGTTTGTAGGACAGTAGCAAATTTCCCTCAAGTGGATGACCTAAGGTTTATTAATCTGTAGGAGGCGTAGGATGAAGATGGTCTCTCTCAAACAACCCTGCAACCAAATAACAAAGAGTCTCTTATGTCCCCAACACACCCAATACAATGGTAAATTGTATAGGTGCACTAGTTCGGCGAAGAGATGAAGATACAAGTGCAAAATAGATAGTAGATATAGGTTTTTGTAATCTGAAATAATAAAAACAGCAGGGTAACAAGTGGTAAAAGTGAGCGTAAACGGTATTGCAATGATAGGAAACAAGGCCTAGGGTTCATATATACTTTCACTAGTGCAAGTTCTCTCAACAATAATAACATAGATAGATCATATAACAATCCCTCAACATGCAACAAAGATTCACTCCAAAGACACTAATAGCGGAGAACAAACGAAGAGATTATGGTAGGGTACGAAACCACCTCAAAGTTATTCTTTCGGATCAATCTATTCAAGAGTTCGCACTAGAATAACACCTTAAGACACAAATCAACCAAAACCCTAATGTCACCTAGATACTCCATTGTCACCTCAAGTATCCGTGGGCATGATTATACGATATGCATCACACAATCTCAGATTCATCTATTCAACAAACACAAATTACTTCAAAGAGTGCCCCAAAGTTTCTGCCGGAGAGTCAAGAACGTGTGCCAACTCCTATGCATAGGTTCATGGGCGGAACCCGCAAGTTGGTCACCAAAACATACGTCAAGAGGCACATGATATCCAATGGTCACCACAGATAAGCACGACAAGACATACATCAAGTGTTCTCATAAAAGACTCAATCCGATAAGATAACTTCAAAGGGGAAAACTCAATTCATCACAAGAGAGTAGAGGGGGAGAAACATCATAAGATCCCACTATAATAGCAAAGCTTGGGATACATCAAGATCGTGCCATAGAGGGAACACGAGAGAGAGAGATCAAACACATAGCTACTGGTACACACCCTCAGCCCCGAGGGTGAACTACTCCCTCCTTGTCATGGAGAGCGCCGGGATGATGAAGATGGCCACCGGTGAAGGATCCCCTCTCCAGTAGGGTGCCGGGAAGGCTCCCGAGAGGTTTTTCGTGGCTACAGAGGCGAGGTTTTTCGTGCTACAGAGCTTGCGGCGGCGGAACTTCCCGATCTATCTTCTTCGTGGATGTTTTTAGGGTACGTGGGACTATATAGGCAAAAGAAGTCGGTCGGGGGGTGCTCGAGGGGTCCACGAGACAGGGGGCGCGCCCAGGGGGGGGGGGGCGCCCTCCTATCTCGTGGCCTCCTCGAGGCTCTTCTGACATGAACTCCAAGTCTCCTGGGTGATATTCTTCCCAAAAATAACGCTGCCGAAGGTTTCATTCCGTTTGGACTCCATTTGATATTCCTTTTCTTCGAAATACTGAAACAGGCAATAAAACAGCAATATGGGTTGGGCCTCCGGTTAATAGGTTAGTCCCAAAAGTAATATAAAAGTGTATAATAAAGCCCATAATCATTCAAAACAGATAATAAAATAGCATGGAACAATAGAAAATTATAGATACATTGGAGACGTATCAAGCATCCCCAAGCTTAATTCCTGCTCGTCCTCGAGTAGGAAATGATAAAAACAGAATTTTTGATGTGGAATGCTACCTAGCATGATTCTCAATGTAATTTTCTTTATTGTGGCATGAATGTTCAGATCCAAATGATACAAGATAAAAGCTTATAAAACATAAAAATAATAATGCTTCAAAGCATACTAACAAATAATCATGTCCTATCAAAATAGCATAGCCAAAGAAAGCTTATCCCTACAAAATCATATAGTTAGGCCATGCTTCATTTTCATTACACAAAATACTCCCATTATGCACAACCCCGATGACGAGCCGAGCAATTGTTTCATACTTTTTAACGCGCTTAAGCTTTTTCAACTCTTACGCAATACATGAGCGCAAGCCATGGACATAGCACTATGGTGGTGAATGGTGGTGGTTGTGAGGACAAAAAGAGGAGAAGATAGTCTCACATCAACTAGGCGTATCAACGGGCTATGGAGATGCCCATCAATAGATATCAATGTGAGTGAGTAGGGATTGCCATGCAACTGATGCACTAGAGCTATAAATATATGAAAGCTCAACAAAAGAGACTAAGTGGGTGTGCATCCAACTTGCTTGCTCATGAAGACCTAGGGCACTTTGAGGAAGCCCATCATTGGAATATACAAGCCAAGTTCTATAATGAAAAATTCCCACTAGTATATGAAAGTGACAACATATGAGACTCTCTATCATGAAGACCATGGTGCTATTTTGAAGCACAAGTGTGGAAAAGGATAGTAGCAATTGTCCCTTCTATATTTTTCTCACATTTTTTTCTCTTTTTTTTCTTTTTTTCTTTATCCTTTTTCTTTCTTTCTTTTTGGTGGGCTTCTTTGGCCTCTTTTATTTTTATAAAGTCCAAAGTCTCATCCCGACTTGTGGGGGAATCATAGTCTTCATCATTCTTTCCTCACTGGGAGAATGCTCTAATAATGAAGATCATCACACTTTTATGGATTTAAACTCAAGAATTACAACTCAAAGCTAGAACAAGATATGACTCTAAATGAATGCCTCCGGCGGTGTACCGGGATATGCAATGAATCAAGAGCGACATGTATGAAAATTATGAAGGTGGCCTTGCCACAAATACGATGTCAACTACATGATCATGCAAAGAGCAATATGACAATGATGATGCGTGTCATATAACGGAACGGTGGAAAGTTGCATGGCAATATATCTCAGAATGGCTATGGAAATGCCATAATAGGTAGGTATGGTGGCTGTTTTGAGGAAGGGAAATAATGGATTCAATACCGGCGAAAGTTGCGCGGTAATAAGAGAGGCTAGCAAAGTGGAAGGATGAGTGTGCATATGTCCATGGACTCACATTAGTCATAAAGAACTCACATACTTATTACAAAAGTCTACTTAGCCCTCGAAGCAAAGTAGTACTACGCATGCCCCAAGAGGGATAGATTGGTAGGAAAAGACCATCGCTCGTCCCCGACTGCCACTCATAAGGAAGACAATCAAAAGAGCACCTCATGCAACAAATTTGTCACACAACTTTTACCATACGTGCATGCTAAGGGACTTGCCAACTTCAACAAAAGTATTTCTCAATTTCATAATTACCCACTAGCATGACTCTAACATTACTACCTTTATATCTCAAAACAATTATCAAGCAACAAATTGATCATAGCATCCAATTCACTTCCTATGATAGTTTTTATTCAAATTACCATGCTGTTTAAGACTCTCAAAATAATATAAGTGAATAATGAGATTTCATTAATTTCTACAAAATAAAACCACCGCCGTGCTCTAAAAATATATAAGTGAAGTACTAGAGCAAATGACAAACTACTCCTAAAGATATAAGTGAAGATCAAAGAGTAGCTAAATAATTATGCAACTATGCAAAGACTCTTTCTCATTAAAGAATTTCAGATCTTGGTATTGTATTCAAGCAGCAAGAAAAACAAAATAAAATGACAATGCAAGGATAGCACAACTCATGTGAAGAAGCAAAAACTTAGGCTCAACCGATACTAACCGATAGTTGTCGAAGAAGAAAGGTGGGATGCCTACCGGGGCGTCCCCAAGCTTAGATGCTTCAGACTCCTTGAAATATTATCTTGGGATGCCTTGGGCATCCCCAAGCTTGAACTTTTGTGTCTCCTTAATTCCTCTTATATCATGGTTTCTCTTTTTATCAAAAGCTTCATTCACAACAAACTCAACAAGAACTCGTGAGATAGGTTAGTATAAACCAATGCAAAACCATATCATCTTCTACTGTAACAAATCACTAACATTATTATTCAACATTGAATACTAAATGTATCTGCATATTTAATACTTCTATCCTCAAATAGAATCATTAAACAAGCAAATATACGCAAACAATGCAAACATAACAGCAATCTGCCAAAACAGTACAGTCTGTAAAGAATGCAAGAGTAACAATACTTCCCTGACTCCAAAAATTATGAACTAAAATTCCCACTGTAATAAATTTATCAGAGCTTAATATGCAAAAATATTCAACATTATACCATTCTCTGACTTTTCTAGGGAATTTTTGCAACAGCGGTAAACTTTCTGTTTTCAAACAGCAACATGTATACTAGCAAAATAAGCATGGTAAAGGCTATCCTTGACTTTTTATTGAAACTAAAGATGCAAAACATTATCTAATAACAGCAAGCAAAAACTAACAAAATAAAATGACGCTCCAAGCAAAACACATATCATGTGGTGAATAAAAATATAGCTCCAAGTAAAGTTACCGATGAACGAAGACGAAAGAGGGGATGCCTTCCGGGGCATCCCCAAGCTTAGGCTTGATTGTCCTTGAATATTACCTTGGGTGCCTTGGGCATCCCCAAGCTTAGGCTCTTGCCACTCCTTATTCCATAGTCCATCGAATCTTTACCCAAAACTTGAAAACTTCACAACACAAAACTTAACAGAAAACTCGTAAGCTCCGTTAGTATAAGAAAGAAAATCACCACTTAGGTACTGTAATGAACTCATTATTTATATATTGGTGTTAAACTACTGTATTCCAACTTCTCTATGGTTCATACCACTTAATACTAGCCATAGATTCATCAAAATAAGCAAACAACAAACAGAATCTGTCAAAAACAGAACAGTCTGTAGTAATCTGTATCAATGTATACTTCTGGAACTCCAAAATATGAAATAAATTGGTGGATCTGAGAATTTGTCTATTAATCATCTGCAAAAAGAATCAACTAAAAGCACTCTCCAGTAAAAAATGGCAGCTAATCTCGTGAGCGCTAAAGTTTCTGTTTTTTACAGCAAGATCCACATAAACTACAGTACTATCCCAATCTATACACACAAAAACAGTAAGGATAAATATCTCTCCCAACAAGCACTTTTCTTTTCTTTAGGTAATTGGCAATATAAGGATTTTCAATGCAATTCACCGCACAAAACATATAAATCTTTTCTAGATCAATATCAAGGAAATGCCTAAGATTATATTCTGGAATAGTCTTAGTTAAACGTTTCAACTCTTCACAACCCAAAAGCAATCTAAGTTCATTGTAATGAGAAGGGGAGATCAAATCATCACAATTTTGGACACGATCCGATCATGAAACAATTTGCATTGGAGATGTAAATGATCTTGTTTATTGCAAAATCACAATGGGAAATATCTTAAATTCTCCGCACTCTTATCTAGCCTTTCTTGCAACTTCTTAATTTCTAAATAATTATCCTCTTGCAATATATATCTTCTCTATTGTAACGCCCGGATAATTAGGCTACAGTAAAACTCTGTCCTGATGATGCCATGTCATCTATGTTACTGTTGCTAATTAAGTGGTAGTTCAAAAACATTGCAAATTCAAAAATGAATTAGCGACAAACACCCAAAGTTTTCAAAAGTCAAAACAAAAATGTTCGGTGGTTGCCGAATATTACAAGGGTAATTATGGTGCAACAAACACCTTTTTATAAAATGGCTAAATGGTTTAAAATGATTTAAACAGAAAAAAAGAAATAATAAAAGAAAACAGAAAACAAACGAACAAAAAAAGGAGGAAAAGGAAAAGACCCCACGGGCTTCAACGGCCCAACTGGGCAGGCCCAAACCGGCCCAGCCGGCCACCCACTCCCCCCTTATCCCCACTCCCTCACCCACACCCTAACCTAACCACCCCCTGCGCACCACTCCACCCCCCCCGCTGGATCTGGATCGAGAGGACTCCCGATCCCCTTGCCCCTGCACGTCGACGCCGACGCCGGCGCCCGGAGCTCCACCCCCCCGCCGGACTGCTTCCTCCACCCCACCGGCCTGCCTCCCGCTCCGGCGTGTCGTCCCCGTCGGCCTCCTCGAACCTCCCGGCGCCCACTGCCCCGACCCCACGACCCGTGGTGAGGCCGCCCCTCCTCTCTTCCCCGCATCGCCGCGCCCTTTGCTCCCCGTCTGACCTTCCGGCGCCGCACCACGTCGGCCGCCCCGGTGCCCTCGACACCTCGCCCCGGAGGCGCCCTGCCGCGCCGGACCGTCCCGCCCCGCCTCTCTGCTCCCCCTATTCCGGCGCCATGCCGTGGCCGCCGACGTCGAGTCGGGTGCTCCCCTGTCGGTCACACCCGCAGCGCCCATTCGGGCTGCGCCCGATGCCCGTACCCAGCACCCGCTAGGCCCCCCGGGCCACTGACTAGGGGGCCCCGCACCAGAACGGTTTTTAGAAAAAAAAGAATTAAAAAGAATTAAAAAAATGAATAAATAATAATAATAATAATAATATATAATGGATTAATAATTAATATTAAAATTAATTAACTAACTAAATAATTAACTTAATTAATCTTGTGTTGTTGAACTAATTAAACTTGATTAACCTAATCACTTAGGTTAGTTAATTAATCTGTTAGGTTCATTAGCACCCAATGACATCTGGGACCCACATGTCAGGTCGACCAGTCAACTCTGTTGACTGCTGACGTCAGCATGACATCATGCTGATGTCATATTTCCATTTTTGAAATTAAATTAAATAATTAATTAAATTCTAGAAATTAATAAAATCTTTAGAAAATCATATCTTTTAATCGGTAACTCGGATTAAATTATTTTCAACATGAAAGTTGCTCAGAACGACGAGACGAACCCGGATATGCAGCCCGTTTGTCCGCCACGCACCCCCTAACATATCAAACTCGCAACTTTCCCCCTCTGGCTCCTCTGCCCGAAAACGCGGAACACCGGGAATACTTTCCTGGATGTTTTCCCCCTTTGCCGGTATCACCTACTACCGCGTTAGGGCACACCTAGCTCCGCTCATTGTCATGTTACGCATCGTCATGTTTATGTTTGCATTGTATTCATTGTTCTTCCCCCTCTTCTCTCACTAGACACCGAGACCGACGCCGCTGCTACCCAGTACGACTACGGAGTTGACGACCCCTCCTTGTCTGAGCAACCAGGCAAGCCCCCCCCCTTGATCACCAGTTATCGCCTATTCTTCTCTATACTGCTTGCATTAGAGTAGTGTAGCATGTTACTGCTTTCAGTTAATCCTATACTGCTGCATAGCCTGCCCTTGCTACTACTGTTGTTACCTTTACCTGCTATCCTACTACTTAGTATAGGATGCTAGTGTTCCATCGGTGGCCCTACACTCTTGTCCGTCTGCCATGCTATACTACTGGGCTGTGATCACTTCGGGAGGTGATCACGGGCATATACTATATACTTTACACTATTACATTACCTATGATACTGTTCGGAGATGGGGGCTGAAAGGTAGGTGGCTCCATCCCGGTAGAGGTGGGCCTGGGTTCCTGACGGCCCCTGACTGTTACTTTGTGGCGGAGCGACAGGGCAGGTTGAGACCGCCTAGGATAGAGGTGGGCCTGGCCCTGTTCGACATTCACGGATACTTAACACGCTTAACGAGATGTTGGTATTTGATCTGAGTTGGGTCATTGACCTTATACGCACTAACCGCCACGTGGGACAAGATATGGGCAACCGGCGTCATGGTATCAGCCGAAGCATTTCATGACGTCAGCGACTGAGTGGCGCGCGCCGGATTGGAACGTAAGCCTGCTCTTGTATTAAGGGGGCTAGTTCTGCTTCCGGCCGCGTTCGCAACGTGTAGGTGTGCTAAGGGCGACGGGCCTAGACCCCTATGCATTTAGGTTTAGACCAGCGTGCTGACCTCTCTGTTATGCCTAGTTGGGGCTGCGACGTGTTGATCTTCCGCGGCCGGGCATGAACCAGGAAAGTGTGTTCGGGCAAATGGGATCGAGCGTGTCAGGTAATGTGGTGCACCCTTGCAGGGAAGTTAATCTATTCGAATAGCCGTGATTTTCGGTAACAGGACGACTTCGAGTTGTACCTTGACCTTATGACAACTAGAACTGGATACTTAATAAAACACACCCTTCCAAGTGCCAGTTACAACCCGGTGGTCGCTCTCTAACAGGGCATTGAGGAGGGGATCGCCGAGTAGGATTATTGCTATGCGATGCTACTTGGAGGACTTCAGTCTACTCTCTTCTACATGTTGCAAGACGGAGGCTGCCAGAAGCGTAGTCTTCGACAGGATTAGCTATCCCCCTCTTATTCTGGCATTCTGCAGTTCAGTCCACTGATATGGCCCTTTACACATATATCCATGCATATGTAGTGTAGCTCCTTGCTTGCGAGTACTTTGGATGAGTACTCACGGTTGCCTTGTTCTCCCTTTCCCCCCTTCCTTTACCCGATTGCTGCAACCAGATGATGGAGCCCAGGAGCCAGACGCCACCATCGACGACGACTACTACACTGGAGGTGCCTACTACTACGTGCAGCCCGCTGACGATGACCAGGAGTAGTTTAGGAGGATCCCAGGCAGGAGGCCTGCGCCTCTTTCGATATGTATCCCAGTTTGTGCTAGCCTTCTTAAGGCAAACTTGTTTAACTTATGTCTGTACTCAGATATTGTTGCTTCCGCTGACTCGTCTATGATCGAGCACTTGTATTCGAGCCCTCGAGGCCCCTGGTTTGTATTATGATGCTTGTATGACTTATTTATGTTTTAGAGTTGTGTTGTGATATGTTCCCGTGAGTCCCTGATCTTGATCATACACGTTTGCGTGCATGATTAGTGTACGATTGAATCGGGGGCGTCACAAGTTGGTATCAGAGTTGACTGCCTGTAGGAATCCCCCTTCCACACTCCTTGGCCAAAGTCGAGTCTAGAAATTACAAAACTTTTACTAACATGGCTGTGTGCCTTACGGGCCCACGTCGCCATCGGGTGGTACTAGGATCTTTTACTCCTTAACCGTTACTCTGGGACTCTGAACTCTCTTCTACTCGGGTTAAACGAATTTACTAACTAACACTAGGATCCCGTGACCACATTCACCCCAAAGTTGGATAAAGCCATAGTTATTCTTTAGAATGGTAATTTGAACAATTTCCACACTGTCATTTGACTCCTATGAAACATCTTTGTTTTCAGATGGAACCCACGAGGTAGGTCGTCCGCCACACGACGGCCATTGGTGCCTCGGGATCACCTGTCATGCTAGCTGAGAGGATGACCTATCTGGGTTATCGCTGGCACCCTGAGTACACCGTCTTTGAGGAGTACCAGGACTTTAACCAGGAGCAGTACCGTGCCATCGTCCACCTCTACTCTCGGGAGTATGACTCCACTACTGTGCTGCACACCGCACATGGTGTTGGGGTGACTATCGATATGGCAGTCCACGATGCTGCTTATGCTGCTCTGACACGTCTTCGTGGAGAGTATCGGGAGTTGGACACCTCCCCCTTCAGGCACATTGCTATCGCATCTGATGTTGGTGCGGAGGGTTACTACACTACTGCCTACTCCACTGTCACCCGAGAGCCCTTCTACCATCAGAACTTGGTTCTGCATGCTGATGGGCTGGATCAAACTAACCGAGCTCTTCGCCACGAGTTGTACACCACCCGTCAGCACCTTTGCCGTGCTCTGATGCCGTTGCACCCCTTTGTCCGATCTAGAGAGCTGCCACGTTCTGCGATCTACCCAGCCAGGACCGTGATGCCCCAGGGTGTCGGTTGGCCAGATGTGGGAGGCTACACTCCCGCACTTGGTCCTCTTCTACCACCTGAGCATCGGGTTCTGCACCAAAGTATTCGCGGCCCCCAGGCCACTGACGTGGAGGACTATCCGCTGCCACACTACCAGCTTTCAGGCTACAGCTACCTCCGCAGTACCGCGTGGGACTGATGTAGTCTTGCTTATTAGCATTAGTTGCTATCGCCGCGAGCCTGCGTGCCGCCTATGATGTCTTAGTCTATGTACTGAACTCTGTGTACCGAACTCTATGCATGATCCCTTTTGTAAGATATGCCGACTACTATGTAGTATCTATCGTGCTCCTTTCGTTATGCATGTTTCGTCATGAATGATTCTTGTCCTTTGCAAATTTCTCAAATGCTGAACAACCCCTGTTATATATTAGCAGGATGGTTAGACCAAGTGGTCGTGGTCGTGGTGGCAACTTCCCACCACCGCCTGAGTACATGGCTGGTATGATCCAACAGCTTGAGATGAATCGCCAGTTCATGGAGAACATGATTGCTCAGTTTCCTCGCCCCAATATGAACCAGCAGCCAACCCCAGTAACTCTGCAGGATTTCATGCGCCTGAACCCAACTGTGTACCGCAGCTCAACTCAGCCTCTGGATGCTGATGAATGGCTCCGTGACATCACCTATGAGATGGAGTCTGCTGATGTAGCCCCTGCCAGCTATGTCACCTTTGCTTCCTTCTTCCTGAAGGGACCCGCAGCTCAATGGTGGGACAGCCACAGGCGTACTCTGCCAG